>NC_133325.1:783000363-783204254 GCF_042186555.1 Aquarana catesbeiana | reverse complement strand
GAAGAAAAAGGTAGAGAGAAGGATAGGAAGTGAGAGAGCAGTAGAGAAAGGGAGAAAGAAAAATAGAGGGAAAAACAGCAGAAAATGAAAGGAAAGAGGAAGAGAGAGATAGGAAGGGAGAGAGTAATAGAGGAGGGGGCAAGATATAGAAAGGGAGAGAGAGAGAGAGACAGAAAGGAAGGAAGAGTGCCGAAAAGGAGAAGAGGAAGGAATAGGAAATGAGAGGGAGAGATAGGAAGGGAGAAAGAGGGATAGGAAGGGAAAGAGAGATAAGAAAGGAAAAGGGTGGAAGAGGAAGGGAGAGAGGGGGAGAGTGAGAAAGATAGGAAGGGAAAGTGCTTACGGGGAAGAGAGAAAGGGAGAGAAAGAGATAGGCAAGGGAGAGAGGGATAGTGAGCAAAAGAGAGAGAAACTATAGAAGACAGAGAGAGAAGGAGAGAAATATAGAACGTGAAAGAGAGGTAAGACATAACCAACAGAAAAAAATAGATACTAATGTTGTTTGTTTTTCTGTCTGCCCTATAGCACCAGAAGCAGAGAAAATTCCAGAAAACAAATTAAAAAAATAATAAAAGCCAAAAGCAAATTTGAAATGAACTCTATAAAATCTCTGAGAACACAGAATGCATCTCTAATTCTTTTTATTTTGTTTTTCAGATGAAAAATGTGGAAATGGAATGTGGAATTTCCTTCAGGTAAGAGTCTTGATTGTAGAGCACCTTTAAAGGGTTACTCCGCCTGCAACCTTCACACTTTTCAGAAATCTGGTTTTAGTCATCGCCCATTAAGTATTTGATCTTTGCGTCAATCTGGTAACAGCTCTTCAAGGGAAGGGGGTATAAAATGTATTCAGCGGCGAGAATTTCAAATGTGATGGACTGTTCTCTGCGCCTTGCATCGTTCAAGTGTTTTTCCATTCCTGATGAGTGGGATCGCTTCGTTTCGCATTTTGCTAAGTGGCGCTCTTAGGAACAAGAAAGGCAGGGAAGAGATTCTGGATTTAAGTGAAGTGGAATGTTCACATAGTTAATGAGCAATGTATGGATCTTTGATAGCACTCTATAATGAGGGGCATGGAAAATTAAAGGGACACTCCAATCAAATAAAATAATGTTTAATTCCTACTGATTTGGAGAACTCTGTCTGATTGCCATTAATACGTACCCTGACATTCAATCATCTGCCTTTTGGAACCTCTGTCATTGCAGGCAACTTTATTTAATATATAGCACTGAATCCGAGCATGCCGAAACACAGGGTGAGTGTTCCCTTGGTCTGGCCACCAACCTTTGTAGGCTCAGAACAGATAATTACTGTATGCAGGACTTTGCAGTCATGTCCAGTAGACTGCCAGCTACAAAGAATTTTGTAAATCTAAGATTAAGGCTTGACTTACTAATTTTATCACAGCTTTAGAGTTTGCTGGGTAGCATCAGAAGACATACTGGGTAGCATTCTGACCTAATATAGAGAACAAAATTCATGTGTTAAAACATTAAGGGCCAATTCACACCAGACGCCTTGGGACTGGATTCCAAAAATCGATGATGTCTTCAGCCTGCAGTTGACCTTCCTCTAATCTGCAAGCAGGTTTTACATTCCCAAAGACTTGTATGACAGGATATGTGTTGGCGGTGTGCTATATCCCAGGGTAGGTAGATCTCAAGGTGAGTATCCAACTTTGAGAGGCAGCTCAAGTGGTTGGACTGTTCCAAAGGGTCCCTAAAATACCTTAAAAGAATGTAGAGTACCTTAAAAGAATGTGGGGCCCACAAAACTTGAATGAGTCTAGCAGGATTAAAATTTTTCCAACCTGTAAAAAAAAATGCAAAACCCGCTTCATGCCAACAAAAGCCCATCAACACTGGCCTTAATATAGGTTAAGTCAGTGTTTTGAAACCTTTGTTCAGTTGCAGCATATTTTAAATGTATGCAGAATCCCGAGACCCCCCAGTCTAAAATGTAAAAAAATGTAATTGTTACTTATCAATGGGAAACCTGAGCCTAGGATAATGCACAGAACCACCTTGATGAAATTAACTTCACTTAAGAGGTCCCTCCCATCACATCAAAAGCACCCTCATCACATCAGAGTGTCCTTTTCACATCAGAGGCCCCCAATCACAGTAGAGGTGCTTCCAGCACGTCAGAGCCCTTCCTTCATGTCAGAATACAGCCATCATGTCCTGCCTGAATGCCAGAGTCACCCCAATACGTCACAGTACCCCTATACAGCAGAGTCCCCCATCACATTAGATTACCCCATCACTGAGTCTTCTCCTCACTTCAGAGTCCCCCAACGACAAAGCCTCCCTATTCCAAATCACAGAGGTTCCCTATAACCCAGTCCTCCCATCACAGATCCCACCCTACATCACTCAGTCCCTTCTTCCCATTAGAGGCCTACATTTTGGCTCCAGCAGCATGGTAATGGTTGGGAGGTGGAGCAAGTTTGGAGGAGCCATACTACACCTTCTCTTAAATGCTGAGGGTAGCACCTCATGCCGCCTGCCCTGGATCACCATCATGAGTTGCCATAAGGCAGGCAAACTGGCCAATAACACCACAGTACTGAATTACAGATTGCTTACTCCTCCAAAAAGTCATTGGTTGTTATGGTACTGTTGGCTGGCCCACCCACACCTAGTTTTGCCACCTCATCCCTTTAAACCCAAACACATATGAATTACACAGTTTCTGTGGCTGATTAAGGTGCTAATTAAATGTACTTGGTGCCTTATCTGCCTTAAATTAGCCTCAGAACCTATGTAATGCATATGTGTTCGGGTTTAAAGGGATGAGGTGGCAACCCTACCCACACCATGGCATCTCATGATGCTGATCCATGGCAAACCGGGTCCTGTGCCCATGGCTCCCATGGCAGGAACCCAACCCTGTCTGAGAAAATGAAGGTAAATGCTATTTGTTCAAATCGTCTTATTCAACAAGCCAAGCAGTGATATAGAACAATGCCGTAAAGCAACAGCCTAAAATTTCTTTCAATGAGTTTTGGAAACCAAAATGGGTTTCCTCATGGGTTAGTGGAGGTTGTGCCACATCGTTATTACTTATTTTTTAAATATCTTTATAAACCTTGAGAGAGGCTAAGGTCTTGTTGAGTTTGGTTCATCCTCAAGAGGCTGCAGAACTTGGCAAGATCTTCAATCTATCAGGCTAATCAGTTGTGTGTCTTGACGTTATCGATTGCTTTTTAACTAATGCAGCAAGGCAACAGCCAGTTATTAACTTGTGTAATATTTTACCACCAGTATACACTACAGTCAATACATGAACTCCTGTAATCCATCCTCAGGCGCCAAACGCAGCTAACAAAACCCAATCACGTCCCCTACAAGCATCCTCTCTACCAACAGCTGCTGCAGGATCAATATATCAGCAAGACCAATTCTGTCTTCCGAAATTCTCTGTTGTACTATATGAAGCCGAGGTTTTAGACCGTCGTCTCTGTTCCTCATTACCACCCTCAGGCAACACAATCTAGTCGAAGACTTGGCGTGCTGTGAAAACAGGTAGCGCATTCTCTTCCAAAAATTGGTGTGCCCCTGATGTCCCCCTTGCCACAGCAACCCATTGCTACTTCTTTGGGACTATTTATAAAGACCAGCTAAATAATTACTTCTTGTCTTGCAGCGGTTTGCCTGCCAAATATTTGTTTTTTCCTCCATTCCTACCTACAACCATGTGTTAGTGCTAAAACTTGCATGCGTTTTTTGATGTGAAGGGTCCTTAGAGGATATGTACACCTCTAATGAAAGAGGCACCAATGACACCCTCCATAATAATAACCAAATGCCATATCTTGGATCCATGGTGGTCAATTTTTCTTGATATGGGGGCCTCAAGTGCAACCCCCAACATCACCAAAGGGCCACAAGTAAAATTCTGTGAATATTCAGTCTCAGACACAACAGATATATTCAAAGACTATGGGCAGGATGTGGTCAGAAACCTTGGGCATGACAGAAATTATGGCCAGAGACTGCAGGCATGATACAAGGGATGATGGTTAGAGATTATGGACATGACACAAAAGATGGTTAGAGACTACAGGCATGGTTGAGTTAATTGACACCTTTGCACCACTACTACCAGCTGATGAGGTGACACGTATCCAAAGATTCCAGGAGAAGTATAGCCAAGGCAGTTCGTTAAAGCCTGCTGTCCAGGCTCTGGAAAAATTCCTGACTTTAAAGTCAGGATCCTCCCAGATACCTGCACCGGTGGCTGGCTCAGCCTCTCTCAGCGAGTGGCTTGGAGACTGAGCCAGCTGCTCCCATCCTCTCCACAGCCCGAGCCCAAGTAAGCCCTAGAGGGGCAGAGCAGGGAGCCGGGGACTGCCAGTCACTGGCTCTCTGCTCGCTGAAGACCAAGAACTGAGCGATCAGCAGTCTTCAATCACTCTTAGAAGCAGTGGGGGGACAGATACAGCATTGTACCAATGCTGCATCTACCTAGGTGAGTGTGCATATGTACACTATATTGTCAAAAGTATTGGGACGCCTGCCTTTACACGCACATAAACTTTAATGGTGTTCCAATCTTAGTCCGTAGGGTTCAATATTGAGTTGGCCCACCCTTTGCAGCTAAAACAGCTTCAAGTCTTCTGGGAAGGCGGTCCACAAGGTTTAGGAGTGTGTCTATGGGAATGTTTGACCATTCCTCCAGAGGTCAGGCACTTATGTTGGACGAGAAGGCCTGGCTCGCAGTCTCCACTCTAATTCATCCCAAACGGTGTTCTATCGGGTTGAGGTTAGGACTCTGTGCAGGCCAGTCAAGTTCCTCCACCCCAAACTCACTCATCCATGTTTTTATGGGCCTTGCTTTGTGCTTCAATGTCTTTATGGACCTTGACCTTGCTTTTGTGACCCCCATAGTTCTCTTTTAAGCAAAAGTGTAGTCCACAAACACAAAGGGCTCTTGGCAAGGTTTGTTCAGTGTTGCTATTGCAAACAAAAAGTTGAATTAGACAGCCAACAGGTGAACAAAGTAATAGGAGACAAAGGAGTGCTAGTAAGGGTGTGCCATGAGGATTTGAAAACATGAGCTGCAAGAACCACAGGAAGCTTCTGTTCTGACAGTAAAGAATTTGAATGTCCTATTTAACACCATTGCACCCTACAGCATGTGCACGCTAAAACCGAGGACAATAGTGTGGGAAAGAAAACTGGCACTTCATACTCCTCATCCAAAAAGATGGCTCCTTTGGTGGCACATGTCGACTCTTGTGGCCAAGAGTGGTCATTGTAGGTGTGCACTCAACACCATCTGCTGGTTTAAATAGAATATTGCACCAATAGCAAGCTTCAGCATGCCCGTGATTTACTGGGACAGATCCAAGCCCTAGAGGTCCCTGTTGTGCAGTTATGACACTTTTCTACAAAAATAAACAAAATATGAATTCTATCTATCTATCTCTTTGGCCATCATCTCTCTGCAACATTCAGATGTGTTTAAATGTTTCAAAAGTGCTGTCAAAATTCGGTTCTAGCAACTGTAATGTATCAAAGACATCCTAATCTGCACATGAAAAAAGCTAGGTTCTGCTTGTTTTGGACAAAATAGAACACCACAAATTTTCCTATGTTTGCTTTGATCCTTAATTCAGACACGGCTCTCTGTTTCACAATATGTAATTTTTCCAAGCCTTCCGCCTCGGCCCATGCGGGTGTTGGGGAACACAGAGGTCAATCAATGATTCATGATCCTATTATGAAGCTATTTTTGTAAAGATTAAAGGATTTACCGAGAAAAAAAAAAATCCCGCAGCGGTCCTGATGGAGGGATTGTGTATTGATATAGTCGGCCTGGTCTGTCCTTCGAAGAAGCATTACATAAAAGGTATTATGGCGATTGTTTGGATATGAATGCAATTGGTGGATTAACAAATAGTATTACTTATGGCTAAATTTCAGTGCTTTAGAGGACGGTGAAGGTTGCACGTGTTTTTCAGAAGATTTTTTGCAAGATCCAAACAGATTTAGGATCTATTATACAAAATAATCTGGTTTTTGAATAATGAGAGGCTTTAAAGCCCAACTCAGGCTAAAACTTTTGATTTGGTTATGGATATAGTTAGGACGGATGGCTTTGAGGCTTTTTGTGGCTGTCTGTGTGCCACTTGTGAGGATTTCCCTTACTTCCTGTCAGGACTAGTGGTGGGTAAATGAGGGTACAATTCATGTGTATGTTCAGTGTATGACCCCTAAAGTTAGCAACATG
Source organism: Aquarana catesbeiana (assembly GCF_042186555.1). Classification (NCBI taxonomy): domain Eukaryota; kingdom Metazoa; phylum Chordata; class Amphibia; order Anura; family Ranidae; genus Aquarana; species Aquarana catesbeiana. The sequence goes on along the minus strand of NC_133325.1, from coordinate 783,198,014 downwards.
TTTGCAAATTGCAAATGTTAATGCAAAGCCAATGTCAATTAAGCAAATTGAGGCCTGATCAACCCTTGTTGGTTGCTAAAATGCCATTTAGTTGGCTGACGCCATTGACCAAATATGGTCATGACATCCCAAGTCCTTTACATTCAGCTGTTGGCTGGGGACTTTTCCAACCAGTAGCTGAATGGTATCAGGGGTTCGCCATTGGTTGCTAGAATGCCGCCAGCTGGTTGACGTCATTGACCAATTATGGCCGTGGGCATATTTGGTCAATGACATCGGCCAGTATCCCTGGGCCCATTTTCATATCCAACCAGCAGCTAAATGGGACCAGGGGTGCGTCATTGGTTGCTGGAAAGCCAGCAGCTGGCTGACGTTATTGACCAAGTATGGTCATGCGCATATTTGGTCAATGACATCAGCCAGTAGCCCTGGGCTCATTTCTATATTCAGCTGTTAGCTGAATGGGACCAGGGGTGTGTCATTGGTTGCTAGAACGCCGGCAGCTGGCTAACATCATTGACTAAGTATGGCCATGGGCATATTTGATCAACAACATTGGCCAGTATCCCTGGCCCCTTTTTTACATTCCACTGTTAGGTGTAGAATCTCCTAGCAGGCAGATGAATGGGGTCAGAGAAGCCTCATTGGTTGCAAGGAGGGCAATGGCTGCTATCATCCTATCTGCAGTCTTCAGGCTGGTCCAAGGATGTCACTAATCCATCCATTTCTTCCTCAGTGGCAGCCTGGACCACTACCCAACCCAGGAGTCAATGACATCAACCAGTATCCTTGGGCCCATGTTTATATTCAGCTGTTAGCCGACTGGGACCAGTGGTGTGTCATTGGTTGCTAGCAGCTGGCTGATGTTATTGACCAAGTAGGGCCATGGTCATATTTGATCAATTACATCAGCTAGTATCACTGGACCCTTATTTTACATTCACCTATTAAGAATAGAATGTCCTTGCTGGCAGCTGAATGGGGCCGGAGATGCCTTGTTGGTTGCAAGGAGGCCAGCAGCTGCTAGCATCCTATCTTCACTTTTTAGGCTAGTCCAAAGATGTCACTAATCCATCCATTTCCTCCTCGTGGCAGCCTGGACCACCACCAGGAGTCATTGACATCAGCCAGTATCCCTGGGCCCATTTTTATAATCAGCTATTATGAATGGGACGTTATGAATGGGACCAGGAGTGCTTTGTTGGTTGCTAGAACACCAGCAGCTGGCTGAAGTCATTGACCAAGTAGGACCATGATCATATTTGGTTTTGGCCAGTATCACTAGACTTTTTTTTAAATTCTTTTTACATTTTGCGGTTAGGTGTGAAATGTCCTAACTGGCAGCTGAATGGGGCCAGAGATGCTTTGTTGGTTGCTAGGAGGCCAGCAGATGCTAGCATCCTATCTGCAGTCTTCAGTTTGGTCCAAGGATGTCATTAATCCATCCATTTCTTCCTTGGTGGACAACCTGGACCACCATCCAACCCAGGAGTATTGTAAGCTGTATGAGGACTCACCGCTAGCGGGTATGTACCTGACAGCTAGGGCCATTTAGCCCAGAAGAGGAGTGGGGCTGAATGTCTGGAGAGGTAATAGCTACTTTTCTAATATACAGTGTATTGAATTTTTTGTTGTCGTTGTTGTTTTTGCCCTTTTCAGAATGCAGAGTTGGGCTTTAATTGATGCAAGCTGCTTAGAGGTCTTTCTAACAGTTCAGGCTTCCTGAATGAGACATCTGATGTATGACAAACATACAGACAGAAAATCGTTATGATGTTAAAAAAGGTTTCAATCAGATATCAGGTGAACCATCCCAGCATGCTGATGGAAGTTTCGTATTTCACCTAGCTGTATAAACACACGTGTGGATCAGAGTGCAAAAAAAAAAAAAGCGGTACATAGGTATACTCAGTGTATCCGGTAACAGATTACAATTCTATTACAAATGAATGTATTGATTGGTGGATTATAACAGTTGTCTTGAACTGGTAGACTCTTTATCTGTACTATAACAAGGAACCACAAGAATTTAGATTTAAATGATTGGAGCATTTCATGGATTGATCCATTCAGTTCTGGATTAAAATAATAACCTCTCCAAATGACTGTCCTGCTCCAAAATACCAATACATTAGATGGAAAAAATATGTGTCTAAAGCACAAGGCCTACCAAAATTTCTTTCAAGCTGAACTATATATATACTGGTGACATTGGAGAAAGACCATAAGGGTAACCGATGACACTGGATGTCCACAGGGGTCATTGAAGACCCTGGAGGGCACAAGGCTCATTACAGAAACTGGAAGGCACAGGGGTCATTGGAGACCCTGGAGGGCACAGGGGTCACTGGAAACACAGGAGAGCACAGGAGTCATTGGAGACACTGGAAGGCATAGGGGTCACTGAAGACACAGGTGGGCATAGGTGTCACTGGAGATACTGGAGATCACAGGGGTCACTGGAGACATTGGAGGGCACAGAGGTAACTGGAAACACAGGAGAGCACAGGAGTCATTGGAGACATGGGAGGGCACAGGGGTCACTGGAGATACTGGAGATCACAGGGGTCACTGGAGACATTGGAGGGCACAAGGATCACTGGAAACAAAGGAGAGCACAGGAGTCATTGGAGACACTGGAGGGCATATGAGTCACTGGAGACACAGGTGGGCACAGGGGTCATTGGAAACACTGGAGGGCACAGGGGTCATTGGAAACACAGGAGGGCACATGGGTCATTGAAGACACTGTAGGGTATAGGGGTTACTGGAGACACTGGAATGCACAGGGGTCATTGGAGATACTGGAAGGCACAAGGGTCACTGGAGACATTGGAGTGCACAGGGGACACTGGAGACACTAGAGGGTACAGCGATCATTGGGGACATTGGAGTGCACAGGGGTCATTGGAGCCACTGGAGGGTATAGGGGTTACTGGAGACACAGGAGAGCACAGGTGTCGCTGGAGACATTGAAGGGCACAGGGGTCACTGATGACACAGGAGAGCATGGGGTCATTGGAGACACTGAAGATCACAGGGGTCACCGGAAACAAAGGAGAGCACAGGAGTCATTGGAGACACTGGAGGGCATATGGGTCACTGGAGACACAGGCGGGCACAGGGGTCATTGGAAACACTGGAGGGCACAGGGGTCACTGGAGACACTGAAGTGCACAGGGGTCATTGGAGACACTAGAGTCTCTGGATACACAAAGTCACTGGTGATACAGGAGCACATAGGGGTCACTGAAGACAGAGGACGTCCTAGGCCCTACCTACAGGCCGCCTGCAGAAAACGACAGGAGGGGGCGGAGAATTGACCATACTCCCTACACAAGAAGAGAAAGAGAGAGCAGCATTGAGCGGTCTTTATTACAGGAAGTCTCACAGTGGATTAATGCACAGACCTGGAAGAAATACACAAAGCTCACGAGATTCAAGAATATACATGACTCTTGTATTTAGACAATATTTGCTTATTATTATTATTATACAGGATTCATATAGCGCCAACAGTTTGTGCAGCGTTTTACAACATGGGATCACGTTGTTCATCTTTAACATGGATGACCCCCTTTAAAAAGCCTCTTTTGATACATAGTAGTGGGACTTTATCAGTCTACTCAATTTCTGTGTGACCCGAACACTCCCAAAGAGTTGCCCTATTTTGTTCAAGCTTTATTGATGACTCAAGTGTTTTATTAATCATCTCTTCAAAGGCTGCTTAAAATTCCTTCATGTCCTGATGGTGCTGCAGCCACCTCTGCATTCCTCCTCGATATCACAGCTGTGAATCACTGCAGATGAAATAATTTTCCCCTGAACTCACTTAGTGCGGATTAAGTGGTAGGTGAATTTCATAAAAGAGCCAGTTAATTACAACAACACGTATCTAATTAACAGTCGAAATCCTGCAGTCAGCGTGCTAATGAGTCAAGATAACACCAAAGCAATTAAAAAACCCAACCGGGCTGGCTGGGGGGAAAGGATATTTCATCGGGGGTCTATTTATTACCATCTGAACAACAAGAAAACTCTTTATTAAACCTCTCAGTGGCCTTTACTTACTCTTCTGTTCTGGAGAGCTCTTAAATGACACAGACAACAGCAATTAAAGCCGTACTCCGAAATATATTCTTCAGTAGCCAACAAGGTTATGAATCCACATTGAGTGCACCAAATGTCATTGCAAACCTAACTATTACATTGTAAAAATGAGGGATGATCTCATCACTGCTTGTATATAGCCAGTGCAAAGAGCAGAGCTGTGGGAGGGACCCAGCAGGCCCCACCCATACAGGCTGCCTGCAGAAAACTACAGGAGGGGGCGGAGACAGTCACCCTGCACAAGGACAAAGTGTAGCACTGAGCGGCCCTTATTACAGGAAGTCAAAGTCTCACATTTAATTTCTGTACAGATCTGGAAAAAAAGCACACCAAGATTCAAGGAAGAAAACACATGGCTCTTGTATTTAGTCAGCTTATCCCATAGTTTAGGCTTGGATATACAGTATACTGTATTTCCCAAATGAAGCTATATTTGTAGGGCATATTATTGTGAAGCAGCAAGAAAAATAGTCAGTGACTGGCCAGTTCGTTTTTGGTTTGTTTCAGCCTAAAACATCATTTTGCTGATATTTCTTCATGATTATGTGATTATGTTATAAGGATGGTTGGAGGAAGCAGTTTCTTTCCTTCCTTCATTCCTCCTTCCCTTCCTTTCATTCTTCAGCCTTCATTTCTTTCCCTCCCACCTTTCCTTCTTTTATCCTCCTCTCTTACTTCCTCTTTCCCTCTCCTCCTTTCTTTCCTCTTATTCCTTTTCTTCCTCTCCCTCCTCCCTACTTTTCTTTTTCTCCTCTTCCTCCCCCTTTTCCCTTCTTCCTCCCCCTCTTCCATTCTCTCTTCTTTTCCCTTCCCTCCTCTTCTTCTTCCCCCTTTTCCCTTCTTTCCTCATCTCTTCCCTTCTTCTTCCTCATTTTCCCTAATTTCCTCATCTCTTCCCTTCTTCTTCCCCCTTTTCCCTTCTCTCAACTTCTTCCTTTTCTTCCTGCACCTCTTCTCTTATTTCCCCTTCACTCCCCTTCTTCTTCCCCCTCTTCCCTACTTTCATCTTTTCCCATTACTGTCCTCTTGCCTTCTTTCCTCTTCTTTTTTTTCCCCCCCAAACTTGTCCCTTTTTTACCTCTTCTTCCCCTTCTTTCTCCCCCTCCTCCCTTCATTCCTCTTCTTCCCTTTCTTTGTCCCCTTTCTTCCTTATTTCTTTGTTCCCTCTTTCTTCCTCTTCAACTTCCCTTCTTTCCTATTTCTACCATTCTTCTTCCCCATGTGCCTCTTTCATCTTCCTTGCTTTATCCCCCCTTCCCTATTTTTCTCTTTTTTCTTTCTTCTTCACCCAATTTGCTGCTTTCCTATTCCTCTCTTATGCCCTGTACACACGATCGGACTTTCTGATGGAAAATGTGCGATCAGAGCTTGTTGTCGGAAATTCCGACCATGTGTGGGCTCCATCGGACTTTTTCCATTGGAATTTTCGACACACAAAGTTTGAGAACTGGCTCTAAAATTTTCTGACAACAAAATCCGTTCGCGTAAATTCCGATCCTGTGTACACAATTTCCGACACACAAAGTGCCACACATGCTCGGAATCAAGCAGGAGAGCAGCACAGGCTATTGAACTTCATTTTTCTCGGCTCGTCGTAGGCGTTGTACGTCACTGCGTTCTTGAGGTTCGGAATTTCCAAACAACTTTGTGTGACCGTGTGTATGCAAGACAAGTTTGAGCCAACATCCGTCGGAAAAAATTAGATGGATTTTGTTGTCGGAATGTCTAATCGTGTGTACAGGACATTATTTTCTCTATCTACTTTCCTCCTCCCTTCTTACTTTCCCCCCCTCTTCCCTTCTTTCCTCTTCCTCAATTACTTTCTCTCCCTCCTCTCTTCTTACCTCCTTTTCCTTTTCTTCCTCCCTCTCTTTCCTTCTTACCTCTTTTTCCTCCCTCTCTTCCATTCTTACCTCTTCTTTCTCCCTCTCTTCCCTTCTTTCCTCTTCTTCCTTTTTTCTCCCTCCTATTCCCATTATTCCTCTTTCTTTCCTTCTTTCTTTCTTTCCTTCCTTCTTTTCCCCCTCCTCTCTTATTTCTGCTTCCACCCTTATTTCTGCTTCCACTCTTCTTTCCTCTTCTTCCTTTTTTTTCTCTCTCCTATTCCCTTTATTCCTCTTTCTTTCCTTCTTTCATTCTTTCTTTCTTTCTTTCATTCTTTCCGTCCTTCCTTCCTTCTTTTCCCCCTCCTCACTTATTTCTTCTTCCTCCCTCCCTTCCCTTTGCTATTCCTCCCCTTCTTCTTCCCCATGTTTCCCTCTTTCCTCCTTCCTCCCCATTTCCGTCTTTCCTTTTTCCCTTTCTTCTTCCCCCTCTTCACTTCTTACCTCTTCTTCCTTTTTTTTCTCCCTCCTATTTATTCCCTTTATTCCCCTTTCTTTCCTTCTTTGTTTCTTTCTTACCTTCCTTCCCTCCTTCTTTCCCCCTCCTCCCTTATTTCTGCTTCCACCCTCTCTTCCTCTTCTTTTCTTTCCAATTCTTCCCTTTCTTTCTCCCCCTTCCCTCATATTTCTTCTTCCTCCCTCTCTTCCCTTTTCTATTCCTCCCCTTCTTCTTCCCCATGTTTCCCTCTTTCCTTCTTCCTCCTTGTTTCCTTTTTTCCTTTTCCCCTTACTTTTTCTCCCTCTTTCCTTTTCTATTTCTCTCTCCCCCTCACCCCTCTACACTTTTTTCCTCTTCCTTCCCCTCTACCCTTCTTTCCTCTTCCTGCTCTAATTCCTCCTCATCTTTCTTTATTTTCCTTACCTCTTCTTCCCCTTTTTCCTCCCCCTCTTACTTTCTTCCCTCTTCCCCCCCTCTTTGTTCTTTCCTTCATCTTTCCTCAACCTATCCATTCTTCTTTCTTAGCGTCAAGTATGAGTCAAGCATCTTAGACTTTAACATCAAATGACAATACTCCATATATCACTCTGTATCCGAAGAATGTAAGGCTCCCTGCTCACAGTTCTGGTTTGTAGAGGGAACTTTCACCTTCATGGATGCTGTAAGTGAATGCTAAATATGTGATTTATCCTTGAAAAGGAGACATTGGCGGTAGTTGGACACAATTTGTATTGTGTTTGGATATGACTGTTCCAGGAACTTTGGTGATCACAAATGATTCCTTTAATAAATGTATGAGCAAAGAATTGTGTCAGTTTATGTGTATGCTTACACCGAGGTTCACAACAGTCTTGCTACCTTCATTCCGGTCCGATGACAGGTAGTTAGAGTCTCGCTGATGCTATCTCCTTCACTTTTAGAAAGACTGCCATCCTCTATTCGCCCCTTTTCAAAAATTTTTTCATTTTTTTTTTTTTCATTTTTTTTTTTTGCCCTCTGTACTTTATTATATAAGTTAATTACACTTATCATGCAACAGAACAACTCAGAGTGCATGGTAAATACCGAGTGTATTAGAGCCGTCCTAAATAATTAACACTTTGCTATGGTAATGGGCTGCTGCAGTGTCCCCTCAATGGGTTTATTACCAGTTTGGGAAAGTTTGGAATTTAGGTGAACCACTGGCAACAAAAGTGAGTACACCCCTAAGTGAAAATGAAATGTGCTGAAAAATAATGGTGGCCACACAAAATATTGACACCTTGAGCCAAATTTGGACATTTTCACTTAGGGGTGTACTCACTTTTGTTGCCAGTGGTTTAGACATTAATGGCTGTGTGTTGAGTTAATTTGAGGGGACAGCAAATTTACACTGTTATACAAGCTGTACACTCACTACTTTACATTGTAGAAAAGTGTAATTTCTTCAGTGTTGTCACATGAAAAGATATAATAAAATATTTACAAAAAAGTGACTGTGTACTTACTTTTGTGAGATACTGTATATATTTAAGTCTTGGTTCCAATCTTGCATGGACCTATATAGTCAAGCTTCCGCTCCAATCCCACATGGACCTACTGTATGTAGCAAAGCCTTAGGTCTGCGTAAACCTATGCGTTCATGCCTTGGATTTGATCTCACACAGACCTATGTGGCCAAGACACAGATCCAATATTGAATGGATATATGTGGTCAAGCCTCGACTCTGATCCCTCATAGACCTATGTGTCCAAGCCTTGGAGCTGATCCTGCATGGATCTATATGTCCAAGCCTTGGATGTGCTCTTGCATGGACCTATAGGGTCAAGACACAGATATGATCCTACATGGACCTATTTGGTGAAGACACAGATCCAATCCTGCTTGGACCTTTATATTCAAGGTTTGGATCCAATCCTGCATGGACCTATGTAGTCAAGCCTCCACTCTGATCCTACATGGACCTATGAAACCAAGCCTGGATCTGATCCTGTATGGACCTAAGTGGCCGTGCCTTAGATGTGATCTCACATGAACCTGTGTGGCCAAGACACAGATACGATCTTGCATGGACATAGTTAAGCTTCAGCTCCGATCCCATCAAAAACCTATGTAGCCAAGCCTCAGATCGTGTCCGGTATGGACATATGTGGCCAAGCCTTGGATATGATCTTACATGGGCCTATGGGGCCAAGACACAGATCTGATCCTGTTTGGACCTATTTAGTCAAGCCTTGGATCCTTTGGACCACATGGACCTAGGCGGTCAAGCCTTTGCTCCAATTTAATTCTGCATGGATATATGTAGCCAAAACCTTGGATGTGATCTCACACAGACCTAAGTAGCCAAGAAAAATATCCGATCCTGCATGAGCATATGTAGTCATGCCTCTGCTTTGATCTCGTGTGGACCTATATGGCCTAGCCACCCATCCCAGCCCTCATACAATTTCACCGACTTGCCCCTGGATGTTTTCATAGATAAAACAATTTTCTTCCTCCATGACTCCTCACCTTCAGAGCGAGAGATGTAGCCGAACACCAGAGGAGAGCTGCTGCATATTTCTCGGCTAATGTAAAATAAATGTATTTTGGAAATTGCCGTGCAGTCCTCACTATTTTCCATTCTCCTCTCTTTTAGGAAATTACTGAAGTGTAGCAAGCCTGTGATAGTCTAATGCTGTATTTCTGCATGTGGAAAATTGCTTTCACCCTAACTGCCTCCAACAGGTGGAAGGAAAGTCTTATAGAGGAGCCGGCGCTCAGGGCTTACTTATTAACGTAGTGCAAAGAAATGCCACGTGTAATCACCCAGAGCAACCAATCAGTGTCAGCTATTATCAGCCATTATGCAAAGCGTGTCGATCCACAGCAACTAAAAAAAAAAAAGAACCCCTTTCCACCAGCCGTATGCATATATATGGCAGCAAGGGGGTTAGCCTTATACAGTGTTGCCATATATATGCGTCACTCTCTTGTGTTAGGAACATGCACCCAGCACTGTAATCAAGCTGTCATTGACAATCAGGGTCCAATAGGACATGTTCCCAATCACGTGATCACTGTGACAGCCAATAACAGCGATCACATGATTGGTAAGTCCATTAAACATTCCCTGTGTTAAGAATTCGGGAAGGGGTTAACAAGTATTTAAACAGGCTTGCAAGACGCTGCACAGGGCCTACAGGTATGTCCTGCATCTACAATTAATATTGCTCTCTTAATATCTCCCTTTTGGAGCCACCCATTTAGATGCACTGAGATCAGAGATTGTAAACGATGATATATGAGCCCGAGCGAAAGAACAAATTCTGCAGCATCCCTTTAGATTAGCATGTTCCTCCCCTGCTGACCACTGGATGGCGTAGATAGGCTTTAGCTGGGCTGTGCTGATCAGCTGCTTGATTACCGTTCCAAAAGCACGTCTGAAAATGTAACCAAGCAAATGATGGGCGGGCTGCATAGTTAAAGTCTACATCAGTGGTTTCCATAATGCGGCTTGGGGACTAGATGCAGCCCTTTACTTGTCCTGGCTCTTGGTACACTGTTTCATCCATTAATACAACGCACTATTCTTCCTACTGACACCAACAATGAGGCACTACTTCTCCCACTGACACCAACAATGGGGTACTATTCCTCCCACTGATACAAGGCACTGCAACTCCCACTGACACCAACAATGAGGAACTACTCCTCCCAGTGACACCAACAATGAGGCACTATTCCTCCCACTGATACAAGGCACTGCAACTCGCACTGACACAGCGATTAGGCAATACTCCTCCCACTGACACCAGCAATGAGGCACTATTCCTCCCACTTATATAAGGCACTACAAATCCCACTGACACCATGAAAAGGCACTATTCATCCCACTGACACCAACGATAAGGTACTATTCCTCCCACTGACACCAACAATAAGGTACTATTCCTCCCACTGATACAAGGCACTGCAACTCCCACTGACACCAACGATGAGGCACTACTCTTCCCACTGATACAAGGCACTGCAACTCCCACTGACACCATGAAAAGGCACTATTCCTCCAACTGACACCAACAATGGGGTACTATTCCTCCCACTGATACAAGGCACTGCAACTCCTACTGACACCAGCAATGAGGCACTATTCCTCCCATTGATGCAAAGCACCGCAACTCCCACTGACACCAATGATGAGGCACTATTCCTCCCACTGACACCAACAACTATGCACTATTCCTCCAACTAATACAAGGCACTGTAACTCCCACTGACACCTTGAAGAGGCACTATTCCTCCCACTGACACCAACCATGGGGCACAATTCCTTCCACTGATACTACCAATGGGGTACTATTCCTCCCACTGATACAAGGCACTGCAACTCCCACTGACACCAACGAACAGGAACTATTCCTCCCACTGACACCAGCAATGAGGCACTATTCCTCCCACTGACACCAACAATGAGGTACTATTCCTCCTATTGATACAAAGCACCGCAACTCCCACTGACACCATCGATGAGGTACTATTCCTCCCACTGATACCAACAATGATGCACTATTCGTCCAACCAATACAAGGCACTGTAACTCCCAAGTGACACCATGAAGAGGCACTATTCCTCCCACTGACACCAACCATGGGGCACAATTCCTTCCACTGATACTACCAATGGGGCAACCCACTGATACCAACAAAGGAGCACTTTTCCTCCCACCCTGCAGGTGCTATATAATTTTTATTTATTTTTTTACCTCCACTGACTACCAAGTCTCAGACATTTGTCTAGGCCCACTGAAGCTTGGGGCATTTTCTAGTTTTACTGTCCACAAACCTGCCCCACTAAGGTCTGAAGGACAGTAAACTTGCCCTATAGAAAGTTTGGAGACGCCCTGATCTACATCATCCCGTGGCCAGCTCTTTCCCTGGAACATACACCTCTAATTGGTGCCTGGAGATGTGTTCTTTCACTTTTGCAATCATCAGCAAGCTGGCTGTTATGAAGAACCGGAAATACTAAAAGAGCAGCAGCTGCAGCTACAGGGATGGACTGTGGATATGCATATATTTTCAATGTAAGAAAAAAATATTTTAACAATACTAATACAACTTTTAGAGTCGGTGATTACTGCTCTTTATTATAACTTCATGTAATAAATGTGATTTTATTACTCCTTTAATGTACTGGGGTTGCCTGAATGTATGGACAACTTTGTTGTAAAGGTGAACTAACCCTTTAAATGCTCTTTAATAATTTACGGCAAACACCATGATAGGGTGCAAATAGCTTTATGACCTACAGAAGTCCTCTTCTGGGGCCAGCATGCTCTCTGGTCCTCCACCGTTATCAATGTAATTAGCTAAGATAGAACTTTTTACAAAATATTATCAATATACACTATATTACCAAAAGTATTGGGACACCTGCCTTTACACGCACATGAACTTCAATGGCATCCCAGTCTTAGTCTGTAGGGTTCAGTATTGAGTTGCCCAATACTCAAGAGCTTCAACTCTTCTGGAAAGGCTGTCCACAAGGTTTAGAAGTGTGTCTATCTGGACCATTCTTCCAAAAGTGCATTTGTGAAGTCAGGCACTGATGTTGGACGAGAAGGCCTGGCTTGCAGTCTTCGCTCTAATTCGTCCAAAAGGTGTTCAGTCGGGTTGAGTTCAGGACTTTGTGCAGGCAAGTCAAGTTCCTACACCCCAAACTCGCTCATCCATGTCTTTATGGACCTTGCTTTCTGCACTGGTCCAAATCATTTGGTGGAGGGGGGATTATGGTGTGGGGTTGTTTTTCCAGGGGTTGGGTTTGGCCCCTTAGTTCCAGTGAAGGGAACTCTTAAGGCGTCAGCATACCAAGACATTTTGGACAATTTCATGCTCTCAACTTTGTGGGAACAGTTTGGGGATGGCCCCTTTCTGTTCCAACATGACTGTGTACTAGTGCACAAAGCAAGGTCCATAAAGACATGGATGAGCGAGTTGAACGTTGAGGAACGGATATCCATGCTGCACACATATCTAACCAAAAATAAAACAGCCAAACAGAACGGAATTGACTCAATGACACAAAGAGCACCGGGCTAATTGCACAAGAAAGCGAATCAAGCGAGCGCTTCCAGCAGGTGACCTCTGTGATCTCCATTAAACATCTAAGATCGCTGCCGCCACTGCTACTCCCGACCTCACAAACCAATACGAAGAGAGCAGAAATCCTTCCATTATATCTGGGCCCGGTGTCCACACCGACCCCGAGGATTACATGGAAGGACGGCAATGAAACTCTCTATACACGTGTCAATGGAGAGAGAAGTCTTCACAATTCTGGTAGATGATGAACCGCAATCGAGGCTCACGTAGTGGGGTACAGGGGCAGCCGGAAGGTGTTATTTTACATTATAGAAAGCGTGAGGGGAGGGTAAGAACAATGTTTTTATTCTTTGCCTTTCTGTAGCAGTGACAACTACAACCCCTGATCCTTGTCCTGGTGTCACAGAGACAGGAAGTGAGAAAATCCCTCAAAGGTGTCACAAATATTAGAATCTATCTATCTATCTATCTATCTATCTATCTATCTATCTATCTATCTATCTATCTATCTATCTATCTATCTATCTATCTATCTATCTATCTATCTATCTATCTATGTGTCTGTCTGTCTATGTGTCCATGTGTCTGTGTCTGTCTGTCTGTCTATGTATCTGTCTGTCTATGTGTCTGTCTGTCTGTCTGTCTATGTGTCTGTCTATGTGTCTGTCTGTCTGTCTATGTGTCTGTCTATGTGTCTGTCTGTCTGTCTATGTGTCTGTCTATGTGTCTGTCTGGCAATGTGTCTGTCTATGTGTCTGTCTGTCTGTCTATGTGTCTGTCTGTCTCTCTATGTGTTTGTCTGTCTATGTATCTGTCTGTCTATGTGTCTGTCTGTCTGTCTCTCTATGTGTCTGTCTGTCTGTATTTCTATGTGTCTGTCTGTCTGTCTATGTGTCTGTCTGTCTATGTGTCTGTCTGCCTCTCTATGTGTCTGTCTGTCTGTCTATGTGTCTGTCTGTCTGTCTGTCTATGTGTCTGTCTGTCTGTCTGTCTATGTGTCTGTCTGTCTCTCTATGTGTCTGTCTGTCTGTCTGTCTCTCTATGTGTCTGTCTGTCTGTCCATGTGTCTGTCTGTCTATGTGTCTGTCTGTCTATGTGTCTGTCTATGTGTCTATGTGTCTGTCTGTCTAAGTGTCTGTCTGTCTGTCTATGTGTCTGTCTGTCTATGTGTCCATGTATCTGTCTATGTGTCTGTATGTCTATGTGTCTGTCTGTCTATGTGTCTGTCTATGTGTCTGTCTGTCTATGTGTCTATCTGTCTATGTGTCTGTCTGTCTGTCTGTCTGTCTATGTGTCTGTCTGTCTATGTGTCTGTCTGTCTGTCTGTCTGTCTATGTGTCTGTCTGTCTATGTGTCTGTCTGTCTGTCTATGTGTCTGTCTGTCTATGTGTCTGTCTGTCTGTCTGTCTGTCTGTCTGTCTATGTGTCTGTCTGTCTGTCTATGTGTCTGTCTATGTGTCTGTCTGTCCATTGTGTCTGTCTGTCTATGTGTCTGTCTGTCTGTCTGTCTATGTGTCTGTCTGTCTATGTGTCTGTCTGTCTGTCTATGTGTCTGTCTGTCTATATCTATCTATCTATGTCTATCTATCTATCTATCTATCTATCTATCTATCTATCTATCTATCTATCTATCTATCTATCTATCTATCTATCTATCTATCTATCTCTTATATCTCTTACTGTTCTAATTTGCATATTCACTTCTAGCAAAGAGGGCTGACTTACTACAGTAGAGATCGTCCATTTCCATAATGAATGTTCTCTTATCTTAGTGAATGGGGTGAAACAAAGTAAAACTCACTTAGAAAAGAATATTCAATAATGTGCAAGAAAAAAAAAAGGATTTGCACGCGATTGGATGCTTAAATTCAGTACAATGTCTCCTTTTACTAAGGTAAGTGAATGTTCACCTTAGTGAATGAGGTAAAGTTGTGTTGTATTCAATCATCCAATCATGTGTAAGCAAAGATACATTTTTTTTTCCCCTTGCACCTATCTGCTCATCTATTTCCATGCGGTGTGCGATGTGACAGGCATACACGATGCCGCCCTCCCTCTATCAGTCCCTGTAGGCCTGTGCTACATAAAACCGCATGGCATATTTAACCAGCGCTATGATCTATTCCTGCACAGCCTCCGGTAACTATTTCTCTACACAATTCCCCTTACTGAAAAAATATGGCCGACCTCTGGCCTGCCTGCGGAAAAAAGACACCGGCCAGAGCGACACATGGCCAATTAGATGGAAGGAGAGCGCCGGAATCTGCAATAATGGCTAAAATGTGAGCGGAATGTTCCTGGGATAGAAGGATGGGCACTGACACCCCCCAATGAATGGAGACACTTATTAATAAGATAATGGGGTACCATGGAATTCATCTCACTGTGTCCTGGAAGAGGGGGATGACCATGACTGATCATTCCAGGCTTAGTATAAATCAAAGGAGAGAGATAAGTATCACTCACATTCAACTGTCCACCTTATCTATCTATCTGTCTATCTATCTATCTATCTATCTATCTATCTATCTATCTATCTATCTATCTATCTATCTATCTATCTATCTATCTATCTATCTATCTATCCCAGGGCCGTTAGTAACACCAGGGGTAAAAGGGGCAGCTGCCCCGGGCCCAGTTATTGTTGTGAGGTCCAAAGCAGCTGCCCCTTAAGCCCGCACTGCCCACAGAAGCTGTGAGTGAGGGCACAGGAGTCGGGACACACTGGCAGGAGAATCTGTGGGACACACTGGCAGGAGGAGCTGCAGGCACACTGGACACATCGATCGATAGGACTGCCCGCAGGGCCTGGAGCTGGGGTAATGTGAGGGCTCTGTGAGTACTGAATCAGGGGAGAAACCGAAGAACTGTAAGTAACTTAGAGAACTGGGAGTCATTTGGAGTACCGGGACAAATTTGGAGTGACTTGGAGTATCGGGAGTATTTTGGGGTAACTTTGAGTACTGGGGAGTACTGTTCTCTTCTTCTCTTCTCTCCGGTGCCGTACAGCCCGGCATCTGGGGAAGATTGGAGCCGGAGAGAAAAGCTCCTTGCCTATCTCGGTTGCTGTCACACTCCGCTCATCTTCCCGGCATTATGCGCATATATCTGGATTTTTATTTGTCTGGGAAGAGCGCAAAACCCTCAACTTCTGTTTTACCCAGTTCGTCATAAGCAACTTAAACTGTAAAGAGAATATAGAGCATCTGTCAGATTTTCTCTGCCGTCTTCGGCAAAGCCGGCATCTGATGTTTCCAGGGAATTAGCTTCTTCTGCTGCCAGAATGTTGATGCCGTCAGCCAATCCTATATTTAACGTTTATGGTGTGTTCAGGAAGGGACCTTCAAGATTAACTTTAGGGGCCCTGCAAAACCAATCCATGGGTGGCCAGCCTTGTCCAGGAAACAATATAACAATGTTGAGTTTATAACAATGTAGCAATGTTGAGTTTATAACAATGTGGGAATGTTGAGTTTATAACAATGTTGAGTTTATAACAATGTAGAAATGTTGAGTTTATAACAATGTAGGAATGTTGAGTTTATAACAATGTAACCCTGTTGAGTTACATAGTTACATAGTAGGTGAGGTTGAAAAAAGACACAAGTCCGTCAAGTCCAACCTATGTGTGTGATTATGTGTCAGTATTACATTGTATATCCCTGTATGTTGCGGTCATTCAGGTGATTATCTAATAGTTTCTTGAAGCTATCGATGCTCCCCGCTGAGACCACTGCCTGTGGAAGGGAATTCTACATCCTTGCCGCTCTTACAGTAAAGAACCCTCTACGTAGTTTAAGGTTAAACCTCTTTTCTTCTAATTTTAATGAGTGGCCACGAGTCTTGTTAAACTCCCTTCTGCGAAAAAGTTTTATCCCTATTGTGGGGTCACCAGTACAGTATTTGTAAATTGAAATCACATCCCCTCTCAAGCGTCTCCTCTCCAGAGAGAATAACAATGTAACAATGTTGAGTTTATAACAATGTAGGAATGTTGGGTTTATAAAAATGTAGGAATGTTGAGTTTATAACAATGTAACCCTGTTGAGTTTATAACAATGTAGGAATGTTGAGTTTATAACAATGTAGGAATGTTGCTTTTATAACAATGGAACAATGTTGAATATTATACATTGCAGCCAGATAGTCCCATGTTTTCATAATGAACATGTTTTCAGTTTTTTTTTTTTTTTTTTTAGCCTGTAAACCTAGTCACTAGGAGAAGGAGAGGCAAGAATTTACAATAAAAAGGTGTATAACGTGTGTTTTCAGGGATCTTTCAAGCATTTTAGACTTTCCCATAGATGTCTATAGGAGCCAGAAACGTGCCTCAAGAAGCTCATGTAAAATGTGATATGGATTCTGGAGAAAAAAAAGTATTTTTTTGTTTTTTGGTAAAAAAAAAAAAAAAAGTCAGATTTTTTATTTATTTTTTATTTATTTGAAATACAGCATTAAAAACCATTTTAAATGAAAGTGGACCCACTAAGACAGCGATGTGACATCAGCACATTGCTCCACCCCTACGTGTTTCGTGCAAGGGCACGTCTTCAGGGGACTCTAGCATGAGATTCAAAGTGGATTGTATTTCACCATATATTCAAATACTTTGTAACACATTACCTTGGTGATCTCTTTGCTATGCTGATGTTTATATAATCGGTAAAGTATACTAATTATCCACTTGCAGACTGCAATACATCAACGGCAGGCTTTCTCATGAAAGTGGTCCGAGCAGCTAATTTAGCCACTGGATTGCTTTGAGAAGCAGCGAAAGGGGATGTCCCCCCCTCCCCCATTTTTCTCTGGCTTACTGTTTTTACTGGCATGCTCGGGAAACGATCCGAAGGTGCGGCTGCCTGGTCAGAGAGGCAAACAAAGATCAGATTGTCTCTGATCGCCACTATGGCCTTGGAGGACTGGAGTGACATCATGATGTCACTTCCAGTCTAGGGCGGAAGTAAACAATTTTATTTTTATTTATTTTTTTAAAGCAAAAGATCAAAAAAAAATTTTATCGATCTTTTGCTTTTTAAAAGGTAAAGGAGAGATTTGGAGTCTTTTCTCCAGCTCCAATCTTCCCCAGACACCGGGCTGTACCGCACCAGAGAGAAGAGATGAAGAGAACACTCCCAGTACTCAAAGTTACTCCAAAATACTCCCGATACTCCAAGTCACTCCAAATCTGTACGCCAAATGACTCCCAGTTCTCTAAGTTGTTTACAGTGCTTCAGTTTCTCACATTTTTTTGTACCCATGGAACTGTGGTAAAATTTTATTGAACAATTAATAAACAAAACGAGCGCCGCAGCTACTTTGTATTTCTTTTTCTGTTGGATCTGTAGATGGGTTCCAGCTGACGGAACCAAGTTAGACTGGTTGGAGCACCTTATATTTATAGGTAAGAAATATATAATATATTTATATTTATACATATACATAATATATACTTTTTTCAGATTTAATTATTTAGTTCCGAACATAATACATAGGCATATATACAGTCTCTCTCTCTATATATCATAAATATATTCCCTTTAAGCTCCCTCTTTACTCTCGGTGGGCATTATTCCTTTCCGTCCGAGGAGGCCCTATACCTCCAGCCGCTGTAGTACAAAACAAAACCCTTCTACAGACTGTTTACAAGGCCTTATCACTTATTGATAGAGCCAGAGGCTACATGTCTCCACTCTCATAATTAATAAGTTCATTGTTCGGGGCATAGGCTGCGAACTATAGCAGGAGCAGCGTTCAGCAATTACAGCTATGCAAACATGGCTCTACCACCCGATCCTTCTGGCTCCTGGGCTGAAGACGGATTATTTTAAGGTTTTTCCTCTTGGATGGAGCAGTGCTGATCTTGCTTGTTTAGGTTTCCTGCCCTAAATACAGTCAAGAGCCTCAGGGGCGGGGCTTTACTGCCTCAGGGGCTGGTGCTTAATCTTGACTTGGAAAGAAGTCAGGCTAGCTAAGTGCCTTGCAGCTCTGAGTCCTGGGACCACGTCTGAGTGGAGTTTGTATGTCCTCCAATGTCTAAATTGGTTTTCTCTCTCTATCCCAGCGTTTCCCAATCTCATCTTCATGTACCCCCAGGGAATTTCCCTTAGTAAGTAGCTATCAAACAATGGACATTTAATTTGCAGAACCTGTGCAAGGTGAAGGATATTCTGAAAACATGACCTGTCGACTTGAGGACTGAAGATGGGAACCACTGCTCTATTCAAAAAAGCTAATTAAGATTTACACAATCCCTTCCACAAATCACAACCGAGTCACCTGACTTTTCTCTATTCTAGCTTTTGTACTTTAGTTTTCTCTATTCTAGCTCTACTTTCTCCGCTGCTGGTGGCGCTTAACCGTAGACATGTGTGGTTCGTTTCATTAAGAATCGAAATTCGGACAAATTTTTGGTTATTCAGAAATATGGATTTATCCGAATTTCAGAATTACAATAGTAACGAACTTAACCACTTCAATACCAGGAACTTTCCTCCCTTCCTGCCCAAGCCAATTTTCAGCTTTCAGCGCTGTCGCTGTTTAAATGACAATTGCACAGGCATGCAACACTGTACCCAAACAAAGTTTTTATCATTTTCTTCCCACAAATAGAGCTTTCTTTTGGTGGTATTTGATTCACTCTGCGGTTTTTATTTTTTGTTAAACAAATAAAAAAAGACCGAAAATTTTGAAAAAAAAAAAACCTTTTTCTTCATCTCTGTTATAACATTTTGTAAATAAGTACATTTTCTCCTTCACTGATGGGCACTGATGAGGCTGTACTGCCAGGCACTGATAAGGTGGCACTGATGAGCACGGATGAGGTGGCACCAATGAGGTGGCACTGATATGCGACACTGATGATGGGCACTGATATGCGACACTGATGGGCACTGATAGGTGGCACTGATGGGCACTGATAGATGGCACTGATAAGCAGCACTGATGAGCAATCATAGGCAGCACAGATGGGCACTCATAGGTGGCACAGATGACCACCCATAGGCGGCACAGATGGGCACTAAAAGTCAGTACTGATGGGTACTTATGGGTGGCACTGATGGGCACTGATGGGCATGGATGGGCATTGATAGGTGGCACTGATAGACACAGATGAGTGGCACTGATTGACACTGATAGATGGCACTGATCGGCATCACTGATTAGGAGGCACTGGCAGGTATTGCTGGTGGGTACTGATTGGCATCATGTGTGAGCACACATTGGCATCATGTGTGGGCACACATTGCCACCCCTGGCCACCAGGAATGCCATACCCGGTGGTTATCAGTGGTTGATCAATGGTGTGGGGGATAGTTTCTTGGTACACTTTGGGCCCCTTAGTACCAATTGAGAATCGTTTAACCACCACAGCCTACCTGAGTATTGTTGCTGACCATGTCCATCCCTTTATGACTACAGTGTCCCCTTCTTCTGATGGCTCCTTCCAGCAGGATAATGCACCATGTCACAAAGCTCCAATCATCTCACCACTGGACAATGAGGTCCCTGTACTCCAATGGTCTCCACAGTCACCAGCTCTCCACCCAATAGAGCACCTTTGGCAGCCGACAAATCTGCAGCAACTGCGTGATGGTATCATGTCACTATGGACTAAAATCTTTGAGGAATGCTTCCAACACCTCTTTGAATTTATGCCATGAAGAATGAAGGCAGTTTTGAAGGCAAATAGGGGTCCAACACGGTACTAACAAGGTGTACCTAATAAAGAGGCTCCTGAGTGTGTATATATTTATATATTTATATATACTCTCTCTCTCTCTCTCTCTCTCTATATATACTTTTATACAATTCAGTTTCCAGGTTCCTGGTCGTTACCTTGGAATAAAAAGCTTGTTAGGAATTTTTCCAAGCCCCGGCCTTTTAACAATTGAACATAATACTCTTATGTTGATCAAATTCCTTCTGCAACAAAGGAGAGGAGGGAAAAAGAAAATAATGAGAATGACAAAAGACGAGCGGGTTTGGTTGGGTTAGAGAAGCAGAAAGCTTGATAAGGTCAGAACAGGGGAGTACAAACTGTTCTCTGCCTGGATGCCTCCGCTACGCACATCCAAACACAATGGGTCAAGATCTGACGGCGGTTTGTAATGTTGTTTTGTACCAGCTGAGCAAGTGCTGTTCAACCGGCGGAACATGAATTCCTGACACAGGAGGCTGCTGGAGAGAGTCGGACAACGGCGGCAAAACCATCGTTTTGGACAGAATGGACAGAAAGGCAAGAATCAGACTAAAGACTGCGACTTCCCCTCTTAAAGGTACACTCCAACTTTTCCTATGACTTTTTCTGGACTTTTTAGGTGTTTCATATGCCGTATATTTACATTCTTTAGTATTTAGCATGATCATAACTAAAATAATGCAATTGTGTAAAGATTGGTGAAATAGAAATATGAAATTCTATGGTAAAACGTGTGTATTCTGATAGCAGCTGAGACTCTCACCTCTTTTCTGTACCATTTATTGACTATCTGTGTGATGGACTCACCCGGGGCAAAGGCTTTTGGAGGGGACTGAATGCTGGCCTCTTGCCTACTGATCATGGGCCCTGGATTTTGGGGGAACGGTGCTCTTTGTGAGCTGTATGCCTGGGGACCCTTGAGGTGGTGTTACTTTGGATTCAGGTCCATGTCCCCCCAAGACACACAGACTCTGGGAACCCTGTATATGCCAAATTAGAAATAGTAACTGATTCATACTGTTGGGACACATACTGTTAGAAGATGCTGATGTCATCAACTCCAGCCACCTGTCTGTCTGTTGTCTGCTATAATGTAAATAAGTCTAGTATGGCTTCTAAGAGTCTTTCACCCATTGTTGTTTGTGTTAATTAACCCTGAAATTGCATGAAGGAGTTCTGTGTTGATATTTACGATAATGCGTATTGTATAGTCAGTGAGCTAGAAGACGGCAAGTCTACCCTGAAAGGTCATATCTCTGAGTCACCAAGTCTGGGTAAATGATTAGTAAACTAGCTCATGTTAATTAGGTTTCTGGTTACAGTTTGTATTGTCAGCCTGCTGTATATATTTGTGTGTCATCTCAAATAAATCAGTCCATGTTCAGAAACCAAATGAGTATTGTCTTGTTTTGTGGTTGTTAGTGGTTGAATTTATCTGATATCTATATTCAGACTGGGAGGAAGCGGTATATGACGAAAGCACGCAATCGGAGTGTGGGACATTTTGTTACAATCTGTATCTGCTTTGCTGGCCAACAAGAGCTTGTTTTTATGAAAGAGATCAATAGCTCAAGATTTAAATGTGACTCCTATCCCTCCCTTCCAATGTCTGTCTGCCTGATGGGCTAATAATAACAACTATAGAGTGACAGTCTGAAAGGAAACCTCTGCTGCTACTGCTGTCAGGACCTGGATTGTCTGCTGGTGGCAATGTGGTTCCCTAGATGGAGGGTTGTAGTTCCAGTGTCCACCAGCAGGTGTCTCCCAGGCAGCAGATCCCAGTAATCAGGCTCCACCTGGTGCTGGCTGCTGGGAAGGTATTTAGTTCCTCTTTTCTTAGTGATGGCTGGTGGGAGGGTATTTATTTTCATCCTCTACTAGTGTTGGGTGCTGGGAGGGTATTCAGTTCCTCCTCTACTAGTGCTGGCTGCTGGGAGGGTATTTAGTTTCTCCTCTACTAGTGCTGGCTGCCGGAAGGGTATTCAGTTCCTCCTCTACTAGTGCTGGCTGTTGGGAGGGTATTTAGTTCCTCTTCTACTAGTGCTGGCTGCTGGGAGGGTATTTAGTTCCTTCTCTACTAGTGCTGGCTGCTGGGGGGGTATTTAGTTCCTCCTCTACAGGTGTGTCTCACTTCAGTGTTTTGCTTTGCTAGCCAGATATTGCTTGTTTTTTATCCTGCTCCTGATCTTGCTCTTGCCTTGCATCCTGCTGCCTTATACAGTATCTTCTCCCCTTGTTCCTGATCCCAATCCTGGTTCCCCCCTCCTCCTTGTATCTCCAGTATTACCCTGTTTATCTGTGTTCCCCATTTTTGTACATATTGTATATAGTCAGTTTGTTAGTTAGTAGGCTTTCTGTTATTTAGTTAGGTTGCTAGTTAGGCATTTTGATCTATATGGTTGTGGTTCACTTGTATCTTCACGTCTACTGTGTTTCCTATTTGATGGTGTTTGGATATCTTTAGTTTTACTATTAATAAATATACTTTATTATATATAGTCTGGTCTCAGTGTCCTACGTATAGCCAAGCAGATCTGGCCATCTCTGCTGCTGATTCCTCACAACTAAGTTCTCTCTTTAGAAGTCAAAAAATGTTTGTGTATTATACCAAGACCAGGTCCACCGCCAGGACTGTATGGACAGAAATAAAAATCATTTGACAGATAAAATAGCTTCCATGTATGCATGTCATCTATTTATTTAGGTGATTAATTACAATTAGAAAGAGACAGTCTGAAAGGAAACCTCTGCTACGGCGTTCTCTCTTTAGAAGCAAATAACAATAAGTATAATTTGATTATTTACACAAAAGTGTTACATAAGTAGTACAAATCTAAATAATTAAAAAAACTAAAAAGGTGTCAAATGGTAATAGCCAGGAGAATTTCATAAACCTATTTATCCATGCCAAAACCTAAAGTGAAAAATGCGTTGAAAAAATGCACATCAACATGCATCAATAATACATGTCAATGTACAAATAAAAATGAGTTTGAGGCATGACAATGCACCTGCCTACCGCTACAAAAAAGTACCTTTACCTCAAAGATGTAAATAGGTCTGTATTGGTCAGGGGTCAGCCCTGAGACCAGTAGCTATAGCCATACAGAGGCTTCCACAGACCAGCAGATCACCTGGTGGATGACACAGGCTCACCTAAGGTGCAGGGTCTAAGCACTAACCAGTATTCACCAGAGATTCTGATAGTGGAGATGGGTTTTGTTGTGTGTTAGTATCAGGTCACAATCCTCAGGATCTCCCCACCAGGAGGTGAGCAAGTTGGGGTCCAGTAGCAGATATAGCAAGTGGGGATCAAGCAGAAACATAGTCAGTAAACAAGCTAATGGTCGGTAACAAGTGGTTGCAGGTTGGAATCAAGCAGAAGCGTAGTCAGTAAACAAGCGAAAGGTCAGTAACAGGTGGTTACAGGTAGGGATAGAGCAGAAGCGTAGTCAGTAAACAAGCTAAAGTTCAGTAACAAGTGGTTGCAGGTTAGGTTTAAGCAGAAGTGTATATGAGGACCAAGCTGAAGGTCTATAACGAATGGTTGCAAGTTGGGATCAGGCGAAAACAAAGCCAAGGAACAAG
Organism: Aquarana catesbeiana; assembly: GCF_042186555.1. Lineage (NCBI taxonomy): Eukaryota > Metazoa > Chordata > Amphibia > Anura > Ranidae > Aquarana > Aquarana catesbeiana. The sequence goes on along the minus strand of NC_133325.1, from coordinate 783,174,229 downwards.
CCAAAGGTTGATAACTAGAAGTAGTGAAGATATGAACAGCTGCAGCAAAAAAGCAAGATATCGGCTGGAGAGAGCACAATAATCTGGCAAAACAGGAAGTGCAGAGACATGGGTTAAATCAGGAGGATCATGGGAGGAGCAAAGAGTTTAAGGTTCACTAGAAGAACAAGAGAAAAGCCCAGATTGTCCTGAAATCAGACAGAGAACTGTCCAGCATCTCAGGTGGCTCAGCAAGAAGAGCTACTGCTATGGGTTTAGATCCTGGTCCTGACAAGGCCCAGTAATGAATTTGAATGTTTCAGAGAGGCACAGCCCATCTTATACTGTATATTTGTAGCAGGAGCTATGCTACTTAAGCATGGAGCTGGCTGTTAAACCGATGGCTGAGACCTGAAAAATATAGCAGGACAGCTGCTACTTCAGTACCCTAGGTGGGTACCTGCATAGGCCAACCCACAGGACCGAATACAGATACAGAACTGTCAAGGCCACAGGTAAATCAGCTACAATGGGAGGTCAGAGTGGTTATCTGATTGCCACCAATTTCTTCCCTCCCTGCTTGCACATCCAGCAACATTGCTCAAGACAAAGGGTGAGAAATGCAACAGGGAATTATTGGGGAAACCTGCGTATCATCAGAAAATACAATTTTGTATTGACTTGGCTGAATGTAAACTTAAAAATATCTGGTTATGGAGAACAGCTGTTAGTGAATAGGGGACAATGTTTTTTTTTTTGTATTAACGATTTATGAATGTGGCCCTTCAACAATTTATAATCCATAATTTATTTTTTTTTAAATTCATGCTACCAGTGCCTAGTATTCAGCAGTGGAAAATCAGAAGACTTACTAACCCTACCTAAGAACAGACACGGATTTCAAAATTAGCTCCACCATAAATTGATCATCTGTGCCTCCTCCAGTTTGGGGTCCATGCGTCACGCTTGCCTATCACTTCTTTTATTCTCTACACTCACTCTATTTAATATTTTACCGTGTTTCCATTTTTACCCAGCATCCTCTCCCCCCCCCCACCCAGTATATAGCGGGAGCTGACAACCTTGAAATGATCTATTTCGTTTGCAGATGTGTGCAAATATTTAATGAATTTTCTCTTTTTAATGCGGGAAGCAAGGACGGCCACTGAGGAGTCACGCAGAGTTCAGCAATCAGATTTTTAGGGATTTGAAAGCTCCGTGTTGGACTTTGCTTGTGTAGGGCTTTTCTTTTATATCGGGATCATCAGTTTTTCTTCCATCCTCTTTCACTTATTTTCTACATAAGCGGCTTCAGGTTTGGATAAATTGTATTTATAACGTGCAGAATTATGGAGACATAGGAACCAGATCATGGGCTCTAGTGCTGGGCGGGTACAGCTACTAAAAGGGGACCTGTCATGCTACAAATACGGCTGCCATTGCAATCCCCCCTTGTTTTTAAAACAAATCTAAATCCAAAAAACTAAAACTTAATATGTTGCAGCTTATCAGTCCTTAGAAGCGGTGGTTGCATTTGCCTAGATGCCAACTTTCCCAGATTTTCTGGGACAGCCCCGCATTTGGACCTCTGTCCTAATGATCCGCCTGAAAATGGATCACAGGAGTGCAGAACAAACTGCACTCCTGTGATCCACAGGAGAAGTGCAGCCAAAAAAGTTTTCGCCATACTTCTGCTTTAACTGAGGGATTGCAGGAATTGGTGGCTGCATTTGCATAGATGCCAACTGTTCCGGATTTTCTGGGACAGTCCCGCATCTCAGATCTCTGTCCTATTGGCTGAAAACGGATCAGGGGGGTACAGAACAAACTACGCTCATGTGATCCACAGGAGCAGTACAGCCAAAAAAGCATTGGCTACACTTCTCCTTTAACTGAGGGGATTGCAGGAATTGTTGGTTGCATTTGCATAGGTGCCAACTGTCCCGGATTTTCTGGGACAGTCCAGCATCTCGTATCGCTGTCCCAATCATGCTGTGTCCTGGGCTATGACCTGAGATCAAACAATAATCATGAGCATGCATAGTAACGCAACAAAGGGTATTAACTGAGGCGATTGCAGCCACTTCCTGCAAGTTTATGAGTAGGAATGTAGCAGAAAATGGATGTGCCGTGGTTATGAATGTCCAGAATGTGGATATGTCAAGTGTGGGTCTTGGGCAGGGGTAACAGTGTCTTGGAGACTGGGACTGATATGTTGTTAAGTGTGCATTCATTTTCTTTTTTCTAGATTTATTTTCCTTTATATTCACTTGGTGATCCTAAAAATACTATACTCCCTGCCCCTTTGTGGCTACACTCACTCCTTAACTGTATTTAGAGGGGCAGCCAGGTTTCTCATACAGGCTAGACTTGTCTGCCTTTGTTCATTTCAGCTTCATGGTGGATGCATGGAATTAACAGTTTACAAAATAAAAAAAAAGGGTTCTTTGTGCTTTCTTTTATGCTTATATGAGTTGACAAGAACACTGCATTTTTAGCAAGCTCAGTACGTATTTTCTGTACTTGTTAAAATGTTCTAAGCCTGAAAAAGTGAAAATGAATGTGATTATCATACATAAGGATGGGGTAATCTCCAATTGCATTGTTTGTTTGTTTTTTAGGAAACCCACACTTCCTGTAATGTTGATCTCCATGGTCCCCCACAGGACTCACTGTTTTCTTCCTCAGACCTTACATCATCACTCTCTCCTGCAATGGCATGACATCAGAGGGAGGAAACAATACATAGAAGTCAACTGCCCTGGATTTGCCAGGACAGTCCCGCATCTCAGACTTCTATCCCAATGATGCTGTGTCCTGGGCTGTGTCCTGGAATCATGGCAGCACCCTTATTTCGGTTACTGAACATGCACAGTTCCTAAAAAAAAGGATATTAACTTGGGGGATCACAGTTGCGAGTGAGTGGTTTCTACATGTTTAGGGACAGGACCACAGCTGAAGGTGGACATAGTCTGGGGTGACCATGAAGAAAGCGGACGTGTCAAGCATTGGCCATGGGAGGGGGTGACAGTGTCCTGGAGCCTAGGACTAGTATGTTTGTAGGTATGCCTGCAATTGACCTCCTTCATATTTGGGATGACCTGGAACACTAATTGTGAGCTAGTTCTTCTCATCCAATATCACTACCTAACCTCACAAGTGTTCTTTTGGCTGCATGGGCACAGATTCCTATAGACACATTCCAAAATTTTGTGCAAAGTTTGGGTTTGGACACCAAAAGAAATACTGAGAACTGTGACTATCCTCTCTGTGTGAATTGGCAACCCAAAGAAGGTTAACTGCTTTGTAAATTAAGTGGGGTGACGTTGGGTCAAAAACAGAGCCATCTTTAATACTAATTGGAGCCCGAGCAAACATTTTCGTGCCTCCCAATGCAATTTCGCTCTTCACTCCAACATCCCTTCCCCCATACTGCCCCTATCATTATACAGGACCCCCTCCCCATACTACCCCTTTAATTACACAGGACCCCCTCCCCCATACTACCCCTATCATTACATAGGACCCCCTCCCCCATACTACCCCTATCATTACACAGGACCACCTCCCCCATACTACCCCCATCATTACATAGGACCCCCTCCCCCATACTACCCCTATAATTATACAGGACCCCCTCCCCATACTACCCCTATCATTACATAGGACCCCCTTCCCCATACTACCCCTATCATTACACAGGACCACCTCCCCCATACTACCCCCATCATTACATAGGACCCCCTCCCCCATACTACCCCTATCATTACACAGGACCCCCTCCCTCATACTACCCCTATCATTACACAGGACCCCTCCCCCATACTACCCCCATCATTACACAGGACCCCCTCCCACATACTACCCCCATCATTACACAGGACCCCTCCCCCATACTACCCCTATCATTACACAGGACCCCCTCCCTCATACTACCCCTATCATTACACAGGACCCCCTCCCCCATACTACCCCTATCATTACACAGGACCCCCTCCCACATACTACCCCTATCATTACACAGGACCCCCTCCCCTCCCTCCACAGAACCCTGCATTCCCCCCAGAGGTCTCACATTAATAGTGTTCCCGATGAAGAAGGTCTGCAGCTTTTGAGGGAGAGGGGTCGGAATGACTGTGCCCAGGACTGTCAGGTGCTCTACCCGGACAAGGTTCACCTTACCGAGCTGCCCAATCACCGCACAGGCTGCAGACATAACACCCAACCAATCACCAGCGCCTCCAGCATTCAGTTCCGCCTTTATCTCCTGAGTGATAGCTATATCCGCTTATCAACTATTTGCAGGCAGCGTGGGCTCAAAGGGCAGATCAGCTGCTTTGGGCCTCACAACAATGACTGAGCCTGGGGCAGCTGCCCCTTTTGCCCAGCGTTAAAGACGGCCCTGGTCAGAGGCAGGAACCAGTGACTAACCTCAACCCTATTGAAAGGGATAACTGGAACAGCAATTTTCATCCAACATCAGTACCTGACCTCAGAAATGTTCTTTTGGTTGAATAGGCTTAAATTCTCACAGATCTACTTTAAAATCTTGTGGAATGCCTTCCAACTAGAGTGGGGCCATTATGGGTGAAAGGGGGGAGCCAACTCCATATTAATGACCGTGGTTTTGGAATAGGATGGTCAAGAAGATCATAGAGGTGAGATGGTCAGGTGTTCATTTTTGGCTATCTAGTGTATCTTATTCAGTAAGAAGGAGATGGTGATCACATTGTTTTGGCATGCATTTTACCCAGAGAAGGGATGGAATGTTAAACACTTGCTCATCTCTACCAGGGGTCTCCAGACTTTCTAATGAAAGGTCCAATTTACTGTCCTTCAGACTTTAGGGGGGGGGGGGTGCCCAGTGGTAGTAAATCATGTCTGATCTTCTATTAGGGAAGAAATATTTGATGTCAGTGGGAGGAATAGTGCCCCATCATTGGTGTCAGTGGAAGGAATAGTGGCCCGTCCCTGGTGTCAGTGACAGTAATAGTTATCTATTGTTGGGGACAGTGAAAGGAATTATGCCCCGTTGCTGGTGTCAGTGGCAAGAATAATGCCTCAAAGGCTGGATAAAGGCAAGCAACGGCCACATCCGACCCCAGGGTCGCAGTATGGGGACCACCGGTCTATACCGATGTATCGTCTTTGATTTTGGATACCAGATGAAATACTGAAAACTGTGACTATGCTCTGTGCAAAACAAAGAATTTTAATTGATTTTTAAAGGAAGTGTCATGATGTGAGGTCAGAGGGAGGAACCAGGGACTGACCTCAACCCTATTAAACACCTTCGCAATGAACTGAAAATCCAATTTCTAGCCCAATCTTCTCGATCAACATTAGTACCTGACCTCACAATTGTTCATTTGGCTGAATGGGCACAAATTTCCCACAGATATGTATATTCCAAAATCTTGTTGAAAGCCTTACATGAAGATTGCACAGAGGAAGGGGCCACCTCTAAGCAATCTTCTGGGACATGTCGCAGCTGATGACCTACCAGGGCAAGAGACTCAGCCTGAGCCAGCGTGGAGGAGACAACAAGTAGATCTGGAATCTGGAAGCTCCATGTGTGGGACTGAGTGGCTATTTCGGGGTTTGGTGTGATTTGAGCTACGCTTACGGAAGGAGATCACATGCTGGTTACCAGGATCCATGTTGATAGGCTCTACATCCGTAGCATCATTTATTAAGGATTTGCACCGCCTGACCTGGATATCATTCTGAGATGTGCCTTATTGTGTCTTCCATCTGGTAAGCACATATGTTTGGTGGTGGAGGATCATCTCACAGGGTGTGTTTGTCATACCACTCTTTTCCCTGACCCTCACGGATAACTACCAGAAGATTCCTCTCATCTTTCTTTCACTTATGGACTTTATATCACAATTATTATGTTTTTGATGTGGTTTAGATACACTTTATGGGTATATTGTGAATATTAACTTATTACAAGAAGTCATTTTTTTTTGCTATTTCACGTTTATTGTGAATATTAATTTATTACACATAAGTCATTTTTTGCTAATACACGTATAGCGCGGTTCTTTCTTTTTGTTTTTTCCTTGTTGTGTTTTGTTCACAGTTGAACTGTAGCTACTGCCTTTGGGGGGTTTTTGATAGCGCGGTGGTTTTTCTGTTTTTTTTTTTTCATTTTAAATGTTTGCCTATCTATACCAGTGGTCACCCAACTGTGGCTCTTTGCTTGCTATTATCCGGCCCTAGGGGCACTATTTTCATCAACCAACAATGGGGCACAATTCCCCACATTGACACCAACGAAGAGACAGAACCCTTCAAACCCTTCCACTGACACCAATGATGGGGCACTATTCCACCCATTGACACCAAAGATGGGGCATTGTTTATTCTTACGAGCGTCGGGATCTTTTTTACTCCCGCTGGCCACAGTCCGGCCCTCCTTAAGTCTGAAGGACAGTAAACTAACCCTTTGTTAAGAAAGTTTGGAGACCCCTGATTTATACCATTCCATTGCCTTTCTTTTTGGAGATGGATAGAACCTACTGAGAGTTGTGACTTTCAAGTCTTTGAAAAGAAGAAACTAAAAGAAGATTAATTGCTTTTTAAATGAAGTGTAAAAAAAAAAAAAAATCGGAATTTTAAGACACTCTAAGTACTGTCAGAAGAATATTCCACTTACTCCTCACATACTAAACTCTGAAAGCTGTTAAAACTAATATCACAAGTTTCATTGCTTCATGGAAATGTTTGAGGCCTTCAGCTGCAATTAACTCTGAGCAAAATGTAAATGAAAACGCAATTTCAGGCAACAAATTAAACAGATCAATAAATGTCTAATGATTTCTAGCAGGAGTTGTAACTCAATTTAAATTTCTAAGTTTGACAGACCATTCGAAGTTCTAGGAAACTCACTGCTGTCAGAATCCATGGTGGATCGGTGGGTCTGCGTCCCAATGTCCGCACTGGGTGATGTTCCCTCTCTTATCACTCGTTGTATCACCAGATTACAAAAATTCCAAGAAAGGTTTGCATCTGAGCGGAGACAAACTTCTCAGAACTGAAACTTTGATACATCAAGAGCCCACAGTAGGCGTGATTGGGAATATCGCTCCATGATTATATGAAAATCAGCATCTGGAGTTCCCGGAGTACAGAAGCTTTGAGCCAGTAGATTGTGCCCCCTGTATTGAGGCGTAAAGTGTATCTAAATGCAAGAACAATAAATGTGATTTATTGCAGCTTCCCAGTCCCTAGATGTGGTGGCTGCATTCATTTTGTTCTTTCAGAATTTTTTTATCCATTTGTCTCCCACATCTGCTGTTACCATTATGAAGGTTCCCACCATCCCTGAACTGAGTTCCCAGGTCTGCACACCTGCTGTGCCCATGATGAGGGGTTAACCACTTTAAGACCAGCCTCGTTTTGGATTTTAGGTGTTTACATGTTTAAAACAGGTTTTTCTGCTAGAAAATTAATTAGAACACCCCAAACATTATATATGGTTTTTCTTCTAACACCCTAGAGAATACAATGGCGGTCATTGCAATACTTTTTTTTGCACCGTATTTGCACAGCAGTCTTATAAGCGCACTTTTTTTGGAAAAAATTCACTTTTTTGAATAAAAAAATAAAACAACATTTAAGTTATCCCAATTTTTTTTTATATTGTGAAATATAATGTTACGCCGAGTAAATTGATACCCAACATGTCATGCTTGAAAATTGCGCCCGCTCGTGGAATGGCGTCAAACTTTTACCCTCAAAAATCTCCATAGGCGACGTTTAAAAAAATTCTACAGGTTGCATATTTTGCGCTACAGAAGAGGTCTAGGGCTAGAATTATTGCTCTCGCTCTACCGGTCGCGGCGATACCTCACATGTGTGGTTTGACCACCGTTTTCATATGTGGGCGCTACTCGCGTATGCGTTCACTTCTGTGCGCGAGCTCGTCGGGACAGGGGGGTTTTAAAAATTTTTTTTTTTCTTTTTATTATTTATTTTACAATATTTTATTTATTTTTACACTTTTTAAAAAAAAATAAAAATTGTGTCACTTTTATTTCTATTACAAGGAATGTAAACATCCCTTGTAATAGAAAAAAGCATGGCAGGACCTCTTAAATATGAGATCTGGGGTCAAAAAGACCTCAGATCTCATATTTACACTAAAATGCAATAAAAAAAAAAAAAAAAAAAAAAGTCATTTAGAAAAATGACATTTGAAAAAATATGCCTTTAAGAGGCGTGGACGGAAGTGACGTTTTGACGTCGCTTCCGCCCAGCAGTGTTATGGAGACGAGTGAGCGCCATCTTGGCCTCACTCGTCTCTATACACACCACGGCAGAGGACGCGATCGCCTCCGCCGCTACCGACGGCTCCGGTAAGCGGCGGAGGGCACCGGATCGCGGCGGGAGGGGGGGGGCCCCTCTCCCGCCACCGATAAAAGTGATCTCGCGGCGAATCCGCCGCAGGGACCACTTTTATCTGAAAGCCGGCCGCCGCACGAAAACGGGGATACCGGGGTTATGGCAGCTAGCTACTGCCATAACAACGATATCCCCGTTCAAACTTAGGACGTACATAGTCGTGCGGCGGTCGGGAAGTGGTTAATTTTGTTTATTGAAAAATCTTACAAACAACAACTTATATACAATAAAACCATAATAAATAAATAAAATATATTTACAAAATAATTGAATATGATTCTACAAAACAAGAACATAATAAATGGTGCAAACCAAATTGCGCACAACACAAGCCCTACGGGAGAGCCAGACTAAGGAACATCACCGTCACCATGCATGTAGCCTTTTATCAAAAATATATTTGATCTTGAAAATCTAGGGGAGTGAATCAAGAATACAAAGAAAAGCCGCGCACCCCGAGATCAACAGGCAGCAGCTACAGAGTCCTGATATTCCTCCACGTCCTTATCCAGGCCTCCTGCTGCCACCTGCCTTTCTCAAGACCCCAAATCTTCCCAACCTCACCCAGAATGTCCTGCACCACCACTTCGATAGGGAGGATTTTACTCCGCAAGCATACCTGACACCGTGCACGCCACGTGAAATAATGGACTACTAGACTAACTAAAAAAAGTTTCCAAATCATAATCCCGATGAGTCTAGAATGCCCCATAAAACCACTCTGCATAACTCATATGGGGGAGGAAAGGTATACTCAGAGCCCTCCCCACCCTCCTGTACACCTAGAAAGTGATCCATGGACTCCAGCACTCCTCCACACTCCACTCTCGGGCAGCCCCGATCACTCATGGAAAGAAACTTCAAGTTGCCCTTCACATATAGTTTTCCATGAAAGGCAAGCCAAGCCTGATCCCTACACTTCACTGGGATTCTCTCCAAATTAATCAATGATCAATGATGAGGGGTTCCCACTATCCCTGCAATGACTTCCAAGGTCTGTACACCTGCTGTTCCCATTATGAGGAGTTCCTGTCATCCCTGCACTAAGTTTGCAGGTTTGATCACCTACCAGTGGCGGCTGGTGCTCCATCAGTCGGGGGGGGGCGTCAGATGGACCTGACCACGGACATACATCCAGTCGCCAGCTCACTCACCCTGTGCTGACAGGTGGAGACGGCTGTGGTGGCGGCTTCCCCCCTCAGTCCCCTCCATGTCCTGGGCTTCCCATGCGTTTCCTCAGCCGTACATCTCTTCCTCCTTCCTCCTCATAGGCCAATAGGATGGCTTCTCCTTTTGGCCAATTGGGAAACAGGTCTCACAACCGGGAGGAGAATCAGTGTGATAATGGTGAATATTAATTCGCTATTGTCACACAACTGGGTAGGCTCAGAGCTCAGTGCTCTGTGTCCCAAGCCCACCCTCTTTTTAAAGCCTATCAGAGCCTCTGGCTCTAATCACATGCTTCAAAAAAAAACAACCCCCCCCATTGGAATCCATGCATCCGGCGCCCTGTATGTAGATTAGAGGGCCGGATGGACAGATGGGGGCGGGGGCTGGTCGGCGGCCGTGCACCCCAATGGACAGGCCGCCACTGTCACCTACTGTGTCCATTATTATTATTACTATTATTATAATTATTTTTATTATTAATAATTGTATTCATATTATTCATATTCATATTATTATTATTATTATTATTATTATTATTATTATTATCATTATTATCATTATTATTATTATTATTATTATTATTATTATTATTATTTTAATAATAATAATAATAATTTGTTTTTATAATTTTCTATACTTTTATCATTTTCTTCACTTTTGCTGCTTATTTCTCAGGTTTATTTGTGGACTTTTCCCCGAATGTCTTCTCATCACAGCTTCTGTCAGCTGATCTTTGCCATATGTCAGGGCAGGATATTGCAGGAAACGCTGTCATATTTTACAGGAACCGACAGACAGTACTTTATACTGTATATTAAAAAAAAGTCCTTTGACTTTTCAGCAGCTGTTTTTTTTTTTTTTTCCTAAGCAGAATGATCCTGTAATCTACTTTTACTTTCCAAACTGCGCAGAGATTACTGAATCTGACGGTGATAAGAAAATGAGAGCCTTTCAGACATCACTTCCTACTTCCAACAAGTGCGCCAGAGAAGAGGAGAATATTGAAACAAAAAGCCCTGAGCTCCTTCAGGGGAACAAATGCATGAAAGCTAAAAGGATACAAAGTAATACAAGCTGTAAAACCATCCTAGATTACTAAACTAGTACAGCGCTTCTTTAGCAGAAAGTTTGGTGTTGAAGTGATACCCTTTATTTCATTATGGGAAAGGAAAGGAAAAAGGAAAGAAAAAAGGAAAAGGAAAGGAGAGGAGAGGAGAGGAAAGGAAAGGAAGGGAAGGTAAAGGAAAGGGGAAGGAAAAGAAAAGGTAATGTAAGGGAAAGGAAAGGAATATGAGGAAACCAAAAGGAAAGAATGAAAAGAAATGAAAGGGTTTATAATATAGGGAATAGACCAGGAAAGGAAAGGAAAAGATAATATAAGGAAAAGAAAAAGGAAAGGGAAGAATAGAAAAGAAAAATGAAAAGGAAAGGGATTGGTAAGAGAAGGAAAATGAAAAAGGAATAGATAAAAAGAAAGGGAAAAGGAAAAAGGAGAGGAAATGAAAGAGATAAAAGCAAAGGAATGTTAAGGAAAGGAAATGGAAACAGGGAAGGAAAGGAAAGGCAAGACAAGACAAGGCAAGGAAAGGAAAATGAAAAGGAAGGGGAAATGAATGAAAGCAAAGGAATGGTAAGGAAAGGAATAAGAAAAGGCAGGGAAAAGAAAGGAATGGAAAAGAAAGAAAAGGAGAGGAAAGGGAAGGAAAGGTAAGTAAAGGAAAGGGAAGGAAAGGTAAAGGGCAAGGGGAGGAAAGGAAAGGAAAGGAAAAGGAAAAGGAAGGGAGAGGAATACAAGCAAAGGAATGTTAAGAAAGGGAAAATGGAAGGAACGGAAAGGAAAGGGAAGTAAAGGAAAGGAGAGGAAAGGAAAGGTAAGTAAAAGAAAGGAGAGGAAAGGGAAAGGAAAAGAAAGGAAAAGAAAGGAAAGGAAAGGAAAGGGAAAAGGAAGGGAGAGGAATACAAGCAAAAGACTGTTAAGGAAAGGAAAAGGAAAACGGAAGGAAAGGAACGGAAAGGAAAGGAAAGGAAAGGAAAGGAAAAGGTAAAGGGCGAGGAAAGGAAAGGAAAAGGAAAAGGAAGGGAGAGGAATACAAGCAAAGGAATGTTAAGGAAGGGAAAAGGAAAACTGAATGAAAGGAAATAATATGGCAAAATTTTAGTCATACTTAAAACAAAGAATGACAAGAAATGAAAGGAAAGGGTTTACAATGTAAGGAATAGACAAGAAAATGAAAGGAAAAGATAACGTAAGGAACAGAAAAAGGAAAGGAAAGAAAAGAAAAATGAAAAGGGAAGTAAACGAAAAGAAAAGGAAGGAAAGGGAATGAAAGGAAAAGGTAAAGGCAGAGGAAAGAAAAGGAAGGAAAGGAAAATGGAAAGGAAAGGAAAGGAAGTTAAGGAAAGGAAAGGAAAGGAAAGGAAAGGAAAGGAAAGGAAAGGAAGTTAAGGAAAGGAAAGGAAGTTAAGGAAAGGAAAGGAAAGGAAGTTAAGGAAAGGAAAGGAAAGGAAAAGGTAAAGGGTGAGGAGAGGAAAGGAAAGGAAAATGAACGGGAGAGGAATACAAGCAAAGTAATGTTAAAGTTGAGTTCTGCTTAAAAAAAAATGAATAAAAGTCAGCAGCTACAAATACTGCAGTTGCTGACTTTTAATAATCGAACACTTGCCTGTCCCGGGGTCCAGCGATGCGGGCATATGAAGCCCCGCTCGTCTCCCCCTCCTCTCTGCGGTGCCCGCATTGTAACTGTGGGTGCCCAGCTGTGGCAATCACCTGGGACCTGTGATGTGTCCCAGATGATTGCCGAGACAGAGGGGGGCAGAGGTGTTCTCCCTTCTGTTTGATTGCCGAGACAGAGGGGGGCAGAGGTGATCTCCATTCTGGTGCAGCGGTGCGCCGGAAGGAAGTGGGAGCTGGGACCCTCAGAAAAAAGGGTCCCTGCCCCCCCCCCCCCCCCAAAAATAATGACATGCCAAATGTGGCATGTCAGGGGGGTCACCTCCCTTAAAGCCGACGTTCCATTTTTGGGTGGAACTCCGCTTTAAGGAAAGGAAAAGGAAAGGAAAATGAATACTCAGACAGAGCAGTGCACATGAATAAGGGAACTCTATTGTTGTTTTACTCAGTATACTTGTTTATTTATTATTGTAACATTTACTATTTAATGGGAACTTGTCAGGAGAAATATACGGCGCTGTCAGTAATGGCTGAAATCTCATACTCTGGCTCTGTCATCCTCGACCTTCTTTCACTACTTGCTGTGTAAATGACCCAGAGGAAGCAAGCAGATTGCATGCACATTCAGAAGACATAATAATAATAATAATCATAATAACTATGATTACTATGATTATTATTATTCATTATATGATGATAGTGTTTACTCAGGACAGCGCTTTATGAAGTAATGATGCCATCTAGATCATAAATACGAAAAACAAAAAAGAAAAGACGTCATTATTTGAGTCCCGGAACATTCTGGGGCTCTTTCGTTTCTTGCCATTTTATTTGTGGTTTCTTTAATGCAATAAGGAGACAAATGTGAAACGCGCCGTCCCGGGAGCCCCCCCGAGCTCTGGGAGCCTTTCGGCCCAAGCGCTGGTGATGGATGGCCCTTCCAGAAAAATAACCCATCATATCCGTTATCACAGACGGGCAAATAAAATGATATCTGTCAGAAATTGGCACCTCAACCATTTTATTTATCGATTTGCCCAGTCCCCATAGACTGATGTCTGCAATAACAACAGAACACATGGAAGATTGAACTCCGGGTTGAAAGAAAGAGTTGGGCAAGGATTCCGCAGCCAGCGCGCCCGGGAGTGGGGGAGGGATGGTGGGAGGTCGTAGAGAGGAGGATTCTGGGAGGCCGAACGTCTGCCCTAGGGTGACAACGCTCGCTCACTGTACTGTGTCTATGGAGAAGCAGCAATGTCAGCCTAGGAAAGAACTACAGAATGCTTCTCCCTCTCCTCTTCTCCATAACATGGGGCGGTTGTGCTTTGTAGTCCACAGAGAGAACTGAGAACAATGAGAATTGATAACAGTGGGGCACAGGAAGTAGAAGCAGGAAGTTAGTAACTTCCTAGGGTAACTATACTATAATTGGTATATTTTTGGCAGGATCAACAGGTTTTTCTTTATTGCTTTAAAAAAGAAAATACCAAATTTGGACACTAGATGGCGCTAAGTATTATAATAAATTCTTATGATACTTAGGGCCATCTAGTGGGAAAAGGTGGTATTTTCCATTTTAAATCAATGACAAACCTTCATGCAGCACAGGAGATAATCTACCGACATTCATATTTTTTTTTTTTACCCATTTGCACAGAAGAAATCTGCATGTACATTCAATGGGGGGATTGCTATGCAAATTCTTTACAATGAATGTTATTAGGTTAGTTCCCGTGCTGGGCAAATGTTTTTCTATGATTTAAAACAGACAATGCCACATTTGGCAACTAGATGGCGCTAAAAATCATAGTGAATTTCTGTAAAACATAGAGCCATCTAGTGAGAAAAGGTGGTATTTAAAACAGAAAATTCCACATTTGGCAACTAGATGGCGCTAAATATCATAGTAAATTCCTGTAAAACATAGAGCCATCTAGTGGAAAAAGGTGGTATTTTCCATTTTAAATAAATGGAAAACCTTCGTCTAGCATAGGAAATAGCCTAATGACGTTCATATATTTTTTTTTTTGCCCCATTTACACAGAACAAATGTACTTTCAATTGGCAAATTGCTATGCAAATTTTTTACAAATACAAAAATGTAAAAGTCCTCTCTAGGAGCAGACACTAGGTCCTGCCTTCCCCGACTTCATGGCTGAGCCCCGCCCTCCTGCCATTCTACTACCCTATTAGAAATCCTGTACTGGCCACTGTCTGATCGAATGGTGTAATGAGAAAGCGTCCTACAATTGTTAAAACAGGGATAAAAGATTTGAAATGCTCAGATCCAAAAGCAACGTCTACGTTCTGGACTGAGATGTTGGCTTTGATTTGGTATAGTCTGTAAATCCTGGTGTTTGTGCAAGTCTTGGCTGTGTTCACAAATGTCTGACACAGATCATCCCCTGCTGCAACGTCTCACCATGTGGCTTGCTACAGAGTTAAAATGTACAGTTTGATTATTGAAAGAGAGAGGAGACTTAGGAAATGCTTCCTCCATCCTGCAGCAGACTGATGAAATCATCTCAGCCTAGGCAAAGTCACTGGCGGGAGATCAATGTCTACTTTTGTGGCTTGCTACAAAGTTAAAATATACAGTCTGATCGTTGGAAGAGAGAGGAGACCGAGGAAATGCTTTATCCTGCCTGCAGCAGACAGGATGACATCATCTCAGCCTAGGCAAAGTCACTGGCGGGAGACCAATGTCTACTTTTGTGGCTTGCTACACAGTTACAATGTATAGTCTGATCATTGGAAGAGAGAGAAGACCGAGGAAATGCTTTATTCTGCCTGCAGCAGACTGATGACATAATCTCAACCTAGGCAAAGTCACTGGCGGGAGATCAATGTGTACTTTTGTGGCTTGCTACAAAGTTATAATGTACAGTCTGATCATTGGAAGAGAGAGGAGACCGAGGAAATGCTTTATCCTGCCTGCAGCAGACTGAAGACATAATCTCAGCCTAGGCAAAGTCACTGGCGGGAGATCAATGTGTACTTTTGTGGCTTGCTACAAAGTTACAATGTACAGTCTGATCGTTGGAAGAGAGTGGAGACCGAGGAAATGCTTCCTCAAGCCTGCAGCAGACTGATGACATCATCACAGCCTAGCCTTTATGATAAAAAAATTGAGCTTTTTTTTTTTTTTCAAAAAAGTTACTTTTTTCAGTGGAAGGGCCACTTTAAGTCATTTTCTCGCGCTGCCCTGTATTCATTTTGGCTATGGAAAATTAGGCAGAAAAAAAAAAAATCCCATTTGCACGAGCGGGGATGATAATTTTGTAGAATATGTCACTGGCAGCGGCCCTAGATGGAGACAGATGCCACCCCCGCTGCTTTAGCGTGAAGAATTTACCCCGCCGCACTCCTCCGGCGCCGAAAAAAAATGACAAAGACGGAGCTAATAATTTAAAAACGAAAGGTTACTAGGTGGCTGCGACGGCATCTGTTCCCTCATCCGGCGTTGAGAAACTCCCATTACAGATAATGTGATTTGCAAGGCCTTTCCATTTCTTAGGCAATCGGAACACGAACATAAAAATCAGGAGGAGAAACAAAGGAGGAAATGTCTAATCAAGATTCTTACGCAATTATCACCACAGGGGGATCGTAGCCCGCGCCTCGCTCTACCCGGAGAAAATGACTTACTCCCCCAACCGGCGCTCCTCCTGACAAAACCCATTTATTTTATCTGCTAAAGTAGGACCATGGGCCATCATTTTGGGAAATATAAAAGGAATAATTTTTTTATTCTCCAGGAGAGAGAGGTAAATTTGTGGGACTGTCAACGGCCCAGACAAATGAGATGAGAACGAAAAATTCGGATGTTCCCTAAAGCTGAAAAAGAGACGTTTGGTTGGGGGGGATCTGAACGTTGAAATGCTTTCCTGGGTGGTTTTGTTATTGAAATGATGATTGCAATTTCTTTTTCGTTTTCTTTTCATTTTTTTGTTTACGTTTTTTTTTTTTTTTTTATAATGAACTCCTGAGACAAAGTTTATTCTACTTTTAGATCATCTCATTTTGTTTGGTCTTCATTGTGTTCATACAGGTCTTCTAAGCACCCCCCCAGTGTCCTTCCCGTACAGAAACACTCAACAAGGAAGAAGGTTCTGCTGAAAGGAGTTTTGAAAAAAAAAAAAAAATTGATTCTGAATCTGTAAGCCGAAATATTGTACCACCTGGGCCCAAGAAGAGCTTATAAAACAAAAGCAGAATAACATTAATATATACGGTAGATGTTATTTTATTTTTATTTTTTTACATGGAAAAGTTCTCAATTCTTCCAAGTAGCAGGAGAACCGGTAGAGGGAGGAAGTTCAGACATCTTATGCCGCGTACACACGAGCGGAATTTCCGACCAAAAGAGTCCGATGGGAGCTTTTCATCCTATATTCCGACCGTGTGTAGGCCCCATCGGACTTTTTACGTCCAAAATTCAGATGGACTTAGATAGAGAACACGTTCTATATATTTCCGATGGAACAAATTCCTATCGGGAAAACCGATCGTCTGTATGCTGTTCCGACGTACCAAAAATGACGCATGCTCTGAAGCAAGTACGAGACGTCTCACACGTTGTCCCGTCGTACGTTTCGTACGTCACCGCGTTCTTGACGGTCGGAATTTGGTGTGACCGTGTGTATGCAAGACAGCTTGAGCGGAATTCCGTTGGAAAAACCTTCAGAGTTTATTCCGACGGCAAAACCTGTCGTGTGTACAGGGCATTAGAGTAACTTAGATATATTCTCAGTAGAAGACCCACAGAAAGGAAGGAAACCCCATCTGATTCTTTGTTGTGCATAAAGCCAGGAATGAATGAATAAGGTGTTATTTGCTCCCTTTTAAACCCAGTATAGGTTCTCCTATCCCATCCATTCTCATTTCCTTTCCTTTCCTCTCCTCCCTTCCCCTCTCCTCTCCATTCCTCCCTCCCTTTTCCTCTCCTCCTCTCCCTTCTCCCCTCCCCTCTTGTCTCTTTTGCTCCCCTCCCTTCTCCTCTCTCCTCCCCTCCATTCTTTCCTCCTCTCCCTTCTCCTTCTCCTTTCCCCTCCCCTCTCCTCCCCTCCCTTCCCTTCTCCCCTCTCCTCTCTTTTGCTCCCCTCCCCTCTCCTCTCTCCTCCACACCCTTCTTTCCTCCTCTCCCTTCTCCTTTCCCCTCCCCTCCCTTCTCCCCTCTCCTGCTCCCCTCCCCTCTCCTCTCTCCTCCCCACCCTTCTTTCCTCCTCTCCCTTCTCCTTTCCCCTTTCCCCTCCCCTCCCTTCCCTTCTCCTCTCCTCTCGTCTTCTCTCCTGCCCTCCCCTCTGCTCTCCTTTCCTCCCCTGCCCTTGTCTTCCCTCTCCTCTTCTCCCCTTTTTTCTTTTCCTTCCCTGATTCCTCTTCTTTTCTTCATTGATGCTATATTCCTTTTAATCATTCTTTCCTTCCTACTTGTTTCCCCCTTTCTTATTCTCTTTCTTTACTGCATTCATTCCTTCTTTTGCTTCCTTCTTCCTGCCCCCCACTTATTCTCTCCTTTTTCCCTTGTCCTTTCTTGCATCCTTCCTCGATTCTCATCTAACTCCTTTGTTCCCCCTTACCTACCTTCTCTACTCTCTACTCTACTCCATTGCTTTATTTTTCCTTCTGCTCCCCTCTCTCTTCCTTAGCCTTCTTTTCTTCCTACTTTCCCTCTGCTCCATACTTCTTTACAACCTTCCTCAAACTCTTTTCTTTTTCACTTCCTTCCTTTCTTCTGTCCTTCCTTTATCCCTTTCTACTTCCTTCCTTCCTTCCTTCCTTCCTTCCTTCCTTCCTTCCTTCCTTCCTTCCTTCCTTCCTCATTCCATTTCTTACTTCTTCCCTCCTATATGCAACCCCCTACTTTTCTTCCTATTACCCACCCTTGCTCCTCCCTCTTTTCTCTTCTTTCCTCTCTCTTCCATGTGTTTTCTTTCATTCTTCTAGAACTTTCTCCTTTCCCTCTCCCCCTTCCCCATTCCCACTTCTTTCCTTCCTCCTTCACTCCATTCCGTCCTTCTCTCTGTCCCAATCCCCCCCACCTTTCCTTACTATTTTGAATCCTTCTTCCTCCCTCTCTCCATTTTTCTTCCTCTTCTCTCAATTTTCTCATGTTCTTGTTATTTCTTCCATCCTCTGTTCACCCTTCTCCAGCCCCTCTCTTCCTTCCTTCCTTCCTTCACCCTTCTCCTGTCCCTTCCTTCCTTCAGCCTTCTCCTGTCCCTTCCTTCCTTCACCCTTCTCCTGTCCCTCTCTTCTTTCCTTCCTTCACCCTTCTCCTGTCCCTCTCTTCCTACCTTCCTTCTCCTATCCCTCTCTTCTTTCCTTCCTTCCTTCACCCTTCTCCTATCCCTCTCTTCTTTCCTTTCTTCCTTTCTTTTACCTTCTCCTGTCCCTTCCTTCCTTCACCCTTCTTCTGTCCCTCTCTTCCTTCCTTCCTTCCTTCCTTCCTTCCTTCCTTCCTTCCTTCCTTCCTTCCTTCCTCTTCCTTCCTTCCTTCCCCCTCTCCTGTCCCTCCCTCTCTTCCTTCCTTCCTTCCTTCCTTCCTTCCTTCCTTCCTTCCTTCCTTCCTTCCTTCCTTTCTTCCTTCCTTCTCCCATCCCTTCCTTCCTTCATCCTTCTCCTGTCCCTCTCTTCCTACCTTCCTTCACCCTTCTCCTATCCCCCTCTTCTTTCCTTCTTCTTTCACCCTCCTCCAGTCCCTCTCTTCCTTCCTTCCTTCCTTCACCCTTCTCCCATCCCTTCCTTCCTTTAGCCTTTTCCTGTCCCTCTCTTCTTTCCTTCCTTCTTTCACCCCTCTCCCATTCCTTCCTTCACCTTCTCCTATCCCTCTCTTCCTGCCTTCCTTCCTTCCTTCCTTCCTTCCTTCCTTCCTTCCTTCCTTCCTTCCTTCTTTCCTTCCTTCCTTCCCTCTATCTCTCCTTTTATTTTTCTTGCTCCTCTGCTGAGCGAAGTTATAATTCTCATGACAAGGCCTACAGACATGTTGGGTTCTTCATAGATAATTTGTTACATTAAACAAAAGGTGTGTGTGATGACTTTTAAAAAAGGTGAAAATATAAGGCGTGAGAGCGGCATTGATTACCATCCCATTTACATCTTATTAGAAACGAATCTAATATTTATATAAACAGAAGGAAAAATGAACCAACACATTCAACACAGCCAGGTCATGAAGAATGAATGCAGCACAGAATCTTCTACATTTCACACAATGACGATATAAACAATTGCACTCTACTTTTCTCTATAGTTCCTCTTCACAGAGCTGAATAGATCTCTGATTAGAACTTAGGCTCCATTCACATCTGTATGTTCCCAGTGAATGCATGCAGAGGCAGGAAAACATGCTTTGTGCTTGTGGCATCATTAATTGTTTAGATAGATAGATAGATAGATAGATAGATAGATAGATAGATAGATAGATAGATAGATAGATAGATAGATAGATAGATAGATAGATAGATAGATAGATAGATAGATAGAACAATAGGTGGAAAATAGACATATAGATATTTACAAGATGGATGGATGGAAAGATAGATACTGTAGATCGATGGATGAATAGGTGGAAAGATAGATAGACAGATATTTAGGAGATGAATGGATAGAAAGATGGATAGAAAGATGGATAGATAGATAGATAGATAGATAGATAGATAGATAGATAGATAGATAGATAGATAGATAGATAGATAGAAAGATAGATAGATAGATAGATAGATAGATAGATAGATAGATAGATAGATAGATAGATAGATAGATAGATAGATAGATAGATAGATCCCCTCCCCTCACCCCTCACATTTTGTAAATATTTTCTTCTATCTTTTCATGTGACAACACTGAAGAAATGACACTTAAGGGTTAAGACAGTGCTGGAAAATAATGGTGGCCACACAAAATATTGAAACTTTGGGCCCAATTTGGACATTTTCACTTAGGGGTGTACTCACTTTTGTTGCCAGCGGTTTAGACATTAATGGCTGTGTGTTGAGTTATTTTGAGGGGACAGCAAATTTACACTGTTATACAAGCTGTACACTCACTACTTTACATTGTAGACAAGTGTCATTTCTTCAGTGTTGTCACATGAAAAGATAGAATAAAATATTTACAAAAATGCGAGGGGTGTACTTACTTTTGTGAGATACTCTAGATAGATAGATAGATAAACAAACTAGAGAGATAGATAGATAAATAGATAGATAGATAGATAGATAGATAGATAGATAGATAGATAGATAGATAGATAGATAGATAGATAGATAGATAGATAGATAGATAAAAGAGGCAAGTAAAGAAGGAAAAAAGAAAGAAGAAGAAGAAGAAAGCAACAAAAGAAGAAGGAAGAGAAAATGAAAAAGGAAAGAAAGAAAGAAAGAAAGAAAGAAAGAAAGAAAGAAAGAAAGAAAGAAAGAAAGAAAGAAAGAAAGAAAGAAAGAAAGAAAGAAAGAAAGAAGTGTTCTTTCATGGGTTGTAGGCAGCCTGAAGATAAATGGATAATGTTGTTTCTGATTTTCCAGGCTCTCGGAATGATCCCAGGGGACAGACAATAAGAAATGGTGAACCATGGTTGTTATAACCAATGTTATTAGGCTTTCTTCTGTGCTGATCAAATGTATTTTATAAAGTTAAATTAAAAAATAATGCATTTGGCCACTAGACGGAGCTAAGTATAATGAGAACTTCCTGTAACACTTAGTGCCATCTAGTGGCCAAATGTGGTGTGGAGGAAAAAAATGAATATTAGTAGGTCATTTCCTGTGCTGGTCAAATTTCTTTCCTGAATTTAAAAGGGAAAATAACCAATTTGTCCCCTAGATGGCGCTAAATATCATAGGGACTTCCTATAATACTTAGCACCATCTAGTGGCTAAATGCTGAAGTTTAAATCAATGAAAACCATTCTACTAGCACAAGAAATCATTTGTTTTTCTTTTGTTTCTTTTTAGTCTTTCTGCACAGAACTAATGGACATGCACTTTCACTGGGCGACTTGCTAAGCAACTTTACAGCCATCAGAATGAGAAAACAAATCAGTGTCTGGTGCTTGGAGGGGGAGGGGGTGAAGGCAGTGTGCTTGTTACTGTTTACCTCTCTGTATACACCTGAACAGACTCCGCTATGCAAAAATCACACATCTCCCCCCCCCCCTGCATTTTTCCCAAACTCTTCTACGGAGGAATGAATAGGTGGTAATTGAGCATGAAATCAGCATTTCAGATCACCAGATCTGAGCCGGATAAATTAGCTTTGCCTGGTAACGTCTCCCATTCACCTCTCTGAGCCGAGATCATGTAATTTAATTTGTATGCAATTCCACCAACGACACGAGATTGATTGCCCTAAAAGTGCGCGGATGCGGGAGGAATAAATATTCATACCCAATTTATCCACACCTTAGTCAATTCTGAAGAACCGGGGGAATCGTGAGAAGGTTTGGGCGGAATGCGTGCCGAGTCACTCGAGTGGAAAAGAATTCTCACCCACTCCCTCTGAGCTGAGGGTTGGAACGTGACTGCTGAGCTTGTCTCTTATGATTGATTGGCGTGAGTCAAATTTATCAGCTGATAGCACCAATTAATGCTGTGACAATTATTACAATTATGTAAAAAGAAAAAAAAAAAAGCATACAGTGACAAGTTTTAAGCTTTTGAGCAGTGCCCTGCAGTACCTCTTTTGCACCATTAGATGTCCTCAGTCTTCTGTGTTAAATGACAGCCAGGGCCATTTAACCCACTTCCTTTGAGTCTAGGCTGTCATGGACCCGCCCCCTGGGTGCAGTGTCATCATGGCAGGCTGGACTCAAGTATCAAAGCACTAAAAGGTGATCACATGACATTATATGTAATCAATGCTGTAGAAGAGGGAGGACCGGTGACGTCAAAACTCAGGAGGCTTGGAGGAGTATTTTTTTTACACTGCTCAAAGTAATATACATGTCCCTGTGGGTATAGGATTGTATACAAAGGATTGTATCTATACAGTATATATATATTTTCTTCTATTGGTTGCACTAGATAGACTTGTGTCTTTTTTTTTTACCACACTAACTATGTAACTACTGTATAATTGGTGCAACATATAGATGATACAAGCCAGAGGTGGGGGACTCGAGTCACATGACTTGACTCGAGTCGGACTCGAGTCACCTGTTTGAGGACTTGCGACTTGCTTGACAAAATTAAATAAATGACTCGACTTGACTTTGACTTGCCACTAATGACTTGCAACTTGACTTTGACTTGGGCTATTTGACTTGCAATGACTTGCAATGACTTGGCACCACCAGTGCTGTGTCTTGGCCTAGGCAAAATATGCCAAGAAAAAAGCACTAAGCAGTTTTGTTAATGTTGAAAATAAAACAAAACCTTTCCTGAAAACTGACCTTTAACTCATTTTAAGGATGGAAATTGGGTAGATCAGTATTTTGACTTAATTTGTGACATGACCAAAATAAATGACTTGACTTGACTTGCTTGACTTCTAGCAGGGACTCGACTTGACTTGCTTGCTTTTCGCCACAGTAACTTGGGACTTGCTTATGACTTGAAGGTTAAGACTTGAGACTTGCTTGTGACTTGCACATGTGTGACTTACCCCCATGTCTGATACAAGCTATGGTTGATATAATGTATAGTTGGTACAATGCATCGTTGATACAATGTATAGATGATACAATGTATAGTCAATACAATGTATACTTGGTGCAATGTATAGTTGATTGAATGTATAGATGATACAATGTATGGTTGATATAATGTATAGTTGATACAAGGTATAGTTGATATAATGTATAGTTGATACAGTGTATAGTTGATACAATGTATGGTTGATACAATGTATGGTTGATACAATGTATAGTTGATATAATGTATAGTTGATATAATGTATGGTTGATACAATGTATGGTTGATACAATGTATAGTTGATATAATGTATAGTTGATACAATGTATGGTTGATACAAAGTATAGTTGATACAAGGTATAGTTAATACAATGTATAGTTGATACAAGGTATAGTTAATACAATGTATAGTTGATATAATGTATAGTTGATACAATGTATGGTTGATACAATGTATAGTTGATACAATGTATAGTTGATACAAGGTATAGTTGATATAATGTATAGTTGATACAATGTATGGTTGATACAATGTATAGTTGATACAAGGTACTGTATAGTTGATATAATGTATAGTTGATACAATGTAAAGTTGATACAAGGTATAGTTAATACAATGTATAGTTGATACAATGTATAGTTGATACAAGGTATAGTTGATACAATGTATAGTTGATACAATGTATGGTTGATATAATGTATGGTTGATACAATGTATAGTTGATATAATGTATAGTTGATACAATGTATAGTTGATACAATGTATAGTTGATACAATGTATGGTTGATATAATGTATGGTTGATACAATGTATAGATTATATAATGTATAGTTGATATAATGTATAGTTAATACAATGTATAGTTGATACAATGTATAGTTGATACAATGTATGGTTGATATAATGTATAATTGATACAATGTATAGATTATATAATGTATGGTTGATACAAGGTATAGTTGATATAATGTATAGTTGATATAATGTATAGATGATATAATGTATAGATAATATAATATATAGTTGATATAATTTATAGATGATATAATGTACCGTATATATGATATAATGTATAGTTGATATAATGTATAGTTGATTGAATGTATAGATGATACAATGTATGGTTGATACAACGTATGGTTGATACAAAGTATAGTTGATATAATGTATAGTTGATACAGTGTATAGTTGATACAATGTATGGTTGATACAATGTATGGTTGATACAATGTATAGTTGATACAATGTATGGTTGATACAAAGTATAGTTGATACAAGGTATAGTTAATACAATGTATAGTTGATATAATGTATAGTTGATACAATGTATGGTTGATACAATGTATAGTTGATACAATGTATAGTTGATACAAGGTATAGTTGATATAATGTATAGTTGATACAATGTATGGTTGATACAATGTATAGTTGATACAAGGTACTGTATAGTTGATATAATGTATAGTTGATACAATGTAAAGTTGATACAAGGTATAGTTAATACAATGTATGGTTGATATAATGTATAATTGATACAATGTATAGATTATATAATGTATGGTTGATACAAGGTATAGTTGATATAATGTATAGTTGATACAATGTATAGTTGATACAAGGTATAGTTGATACAATGTATGGTTGATATAATGTATAATTGATACAATGTATAGATTATATAATGTATGGTTGATACAAGGTATAGTTGATATAATGTATAGTTGATACAATGTATAGTTGATACAATGTATGGTTGATATAATGTATGGTTGATACAATGTATGGTTGATATAATGTATGGTTGATACAATGTATAGTTGATATAATGTATAGTTAATACAATGTATAGTTGATACAATGTATAGTTGATACAATGTATGGTTGATATAATGTATAATTGATACAATGTATAGATGATATAATGTATGGTTGATACAAGGTATAGATGATATAATGTATAGTTGATACAATGTATAGATGATATAATGTATGGTTGATACAATGTATGGTTGATATAATGTATGGTTGATACAATGTATAGTTGATATAATGTATAGTTAATACAATGTATAGTTGATACAATGTATGGTTGATATAATGTATGGTTGATACAAGGTATAGTTGATACAATGTATGGTTGATATAATGTATAGTTTATATATTGTATAGTTGATATAATGTATAGTTTATATATTGTATAGTTGATACAATGTATGGTTGATATAATGTATAGTTGGTGCAATGTATAGATGATATAATATATAGTTGATATAATGTATAGATGATATAATGTATAGATAATATAATATATAGTTGATATAATTTATAGATGATATAATGTACCGTATATATGATATAATGTATAGTTGATATAATGTATAGATGATATAATGTATATATGATATAATGTATGGTTGATATAATGTATAGTTGGTGCAATGTATAATTTTCACTTTAATAGCAAACAATCCAAAACTCTCTATACAGCTGTGTAGTGACGATCATATAACTCAAAGCCTTCCCTGTAAGATATTTCAGCCCTGGTACACCCTCTGACATCGCCAGCCTCGTCTTTCACCAAATCTCACCTCTCTCCGGTACAATCACACAGCCGGCCATTATCTGGAGCGGGAGGATTTATGGCCCATTGGAACGGGTTTGATCTGGGGTTGGTTAAGGATCAATACTGTTGGAGTCCACTGACTTTTATGAGGCTGTTAATGGGCCAGTGCAGCAAGCCGGTGACAGGCGATTAGTTAAACCCATCTTAATCAGTAACTTCATATAAACGTCACCTCTTCCTCAGACCTTCCAATCATTGCTGGCATGGAGTCAGATCTCCAGGACTGTACTACCACGAGATTATTAGATGAATTCCTCTGAAGTATCTTAAAGGGTCATTCTGGCCAAAACTGACCATATAAATCAGAGATTCTTAACATATGAGTTGCGGACATATATTTTGGATGGGTCGTCATGCACATTTCCGGCATCTCCTGCCTACCTTACCACCTTTTTTTTCCAGGCCTAACTCGAACAATTTAGTGGCACATGGCAATTTTTTGTAGTATACACTATAGGATTGTAAAAGACCTGGGACCTCTTTGGGTGCCCAAAGGAGAGTATTAATGCGGCTTGTGCGGTATGCTCCAGTGAACGGTGGGTGTGGCCAAACGGTATTAACCGTGTGAGAGGTATAAAGGGGCATGGCCGAATAAAACAAAACCATCCTTGTACCCATAACATATGCTACAATTGCTAAAACAAATGTCACTGTAAAAATATAAACTTAGCCTACCTTTAAGAGTAGACAGCTTCACTCAGTAGAGCAGTGGACAGTGTCAGTAGGGCAGTGGACGGTGTCAGTAGAGCAGAGGACGGTGTCAGTAGGACAGTGGATGGTATCAGTAGGGCAGTGGACAGTGTCAGTAGAGCAGTGGACGGTATCAGTAGGGCAGTGGACAGTGTCAGTAGAGCAGTGGACAGTGTCAGTAGAGCAGTGGACGGTGTCAGTAGAGCAGTGGACGGTGTCAGTAGGGCAGTTGACGGTGTCAGTAGAGCAGTGGACGGGGTCAGTAGAGCAGTGGATGGTGTCATTAGGGCAGTGGACGGTGTCAGTTGAGCAGTGGACGGTGTCAGTTGAGCAGTGGACGGTGTCAGTTGAGCAGTGGACGGTGTCAGTAGAGCAGTGGACGGTGTCAGTTGAGCAGTGGACGGTGTCAGTAGAGCAGTGGATGGTGTCAGTAGAGAAGTGGACGGTGTCAGTAGGGCAGTTGACGGTGTCAGTAGAGCAGTGGACGGGGTCAGTAGAGCAGTGGATGGTGTCATTAGGGCAGTGGACGGTGTCAGTTGAGCAGTGGACGGTGTCAGTTGAGCAGTTGACGGTGTCAGTAGAGCAGTGGACGGGGTCAGTAGAGCAGTGGACGGTGTCAGTAGAGCAGTGGACGGTGTCAGTTGAGCAGTTGACGGTGTCAGTAGAGCAGTGGACGGGGTCAGTAGAGCAGTGGACGGGGTCAGTAGAGCAGTGGATGGTGTCATTAGGGCAGTGGACAGTGTCAGTAGAGCAGTGGACGGTGTCAGTTGAGCAGTGGACGGTGTCAGTAGAGCAGTGGACGGTGTCAGTAGGGCAGTGGATGGTGTCAGTTGAGCAGTGGACGGTGTCAGTAGAGCAGTAGATGGTGTCAGTAGAGCAGTGGATGGTGTTAGCAGAGCAGAGGACGGTGTCAGTAGGGCAGTTGACGGTGTCAGTAGAGCAGTGGACGGTGTCAGTAGAGCAGTTGACGGGGTCAGTAGAGCAGTGGACGGTATCAGTAGGGCAGTTGACGGGGTCAGTAGAGCAGTGGACGGTATCAGTAGGGCAGTGGATGGTGTCAGTAGAGCAGTGGATGGTTAGCTATGATTAAGCATCTATATTGATGTGAAACACATTAGCCTGTCTGTACCTTTCATCACCATGATGTAAGAGATTTTGGATCTTCTACACTCTTTTGCCATAAATAAAAGGTGTTATTCGGAGTGTGGCCGTTCAGCTGTTTTCTTCAATTTATAGGGCAGTGGATGGTGTCAGTAGAGCAGTGGACAGTGTCAGTAAGGCAGTGATTGGTGTCAATAGGGTAATTGTTGGTGTCAGTGGAGCAGTGGAAAATGTCAGTAGGGCAGTGGACAGTGTCACTCAGTAGAGCAGAATATGGTGTCAGTAGGGCAATGGACGGTGTCAGGGCAGTGGACGGTGTCAGTAGAGCAGTGGACGGTGTCAGTAGAGCAGTGGACGGTGTCAGGGCAGTGGACGGTGTCAGTAGAGCAGTGGACGGTGTCAGTAGGGCAGTGGACGGTGTCAGTAGGGCAGTGGACGGTGTCAGTAGAGCAGTGGACGGTGTCAGTAGGGCAGTGGACGGTGTCAGTAGGGCAGTGGATGGTGTCAGTAGAGCAGTGGATGGTATCAGTAGAGCAGTGGATGGTGTCAGTAGGGCAGTGGATGGTGTCAGTAGAGCAGTGGATGGTGTCAGTAGGGCAGTGGATGGTGTCAGTAGGGCAGTGGACAGTGTTAGTAGAGCAGTGGACGGTGTCAGTAGAGCAGTGGACGGTGTCAGTAGGGCAGTGGATGGTGTCAGTAGAGCAGTGGATGGTATCAGTAGAGCAGTGGACGGTGTCAGTAGAGCAGTGGATGGTATCAGTAGAGCAGTGGATGGATATCAGTAGGGCAGTGGGCGGTGTCAGTAGAGCAGTGGACGGTGTCAGTAGAGCAGTGGATGGTATCAGTAGAGCAGTGGACGGTGTCAGTAGAGCAGTGGATGGTATCAGTAGAGCAGTGGATGGATATCAGTAGGGCAGTGGATGGTGTCAGTAGGGCAGTGGACGGTGTCAGTAGAGCAGTGGATGGTATCAGTAGGGCAGTGGACGGTGTCAGTAGGACAGTGGATGGTGTCAGTAGGGCAGTGGACGGTGTCAGTAGAGCAGTGGATGGTATCAGTAGGGCAGTGGACGGTGTCAGTAGAGCAGTGGACGGTGTCAGCAGTTTATTTTTTTTATTTTACTTTTTTTATTATATTTTAGAAAGAAAGAAAGAAGGAGGGAAGGAAAAAGGAGGGAAGAATGGTATACATAAAAATGAAAAGAAATGTTCCTTCCTAGGTTGTAGAGAGTTAAATGGACAGTAATGTTTCCTGCGGTTTTCCAGGCACCCCTGTAATACCGGCGCCCGGCTCGCTCTCGGAATGGTCCCGGGGAAGAGACAATAAGCTTTGCGCTGACATTTCAGATTTATGGACATTGAGCAGTGGAGGCAGCATGGAGGAATATATTTGAAATCCTCCCGGGTATTGCAAAAAACTTCATTGCAAGTCATACACACTTGGCCCGAGGGAACAAAGGGAAGATACAGAAACTCATTCTCATCCAGCAGTTGCCAAGGGGACCCTGCCTACATCTGATGAAAGGAATAATAATACCTCCATCTGATGAGATGCTGGCCTTGGATTCTGCACTTAGCGCCGGGCGGGTTACAAACCGCCAATGACGGCGCTGCCATTGTGATCTGGACTTTGAAAGGCGAGCTCTTGAGTTTGTTGTGAGGCCGCCATGTCAGGAATAATGGAGATACAATGTGCCTCTCCCACAATGTCATTGTCACACTGACTGCAAACCCGAGTGCCATCACATCAACTCCCAACCCACTTCACAACGCTTTGTTAAACGCGAGAGGCGTGGCCAGAGGTTAGAAAATCTGATGAAAGCCAGGGAGAGCAAAAAGGAACAATCAACACTTTCTGTATTTATTACAACATCATGAAATGTATTTATAAAGGCAGCCAGCATTAGCACTAAATATATATTTCACTCTCCTGTATTCCTTCTGTAGAGGGTAGAAGGATGGCCTCATCAGTGCACTGCTGGTCTTTCATCGTCCATTTAGGAGGCTGGGAGTGTGTTCTTCATTGTCTAATCAGGTGGCTGGGGGTGTGTTCTGTATTGTTCAGGCAGGAGACTTGGGGTGTTATCTCCATTGTCCAATCAAGAGGCTAATGGTGTGTTCCTTATTGTCCAATCGGGAGGCTGAGGGTTTGTTCCTTGTTGTTCCATCAAGAGACTGGGGGGTGTGTTCTTTTTAAAGTCCAACCAAGAGGCTGGGGGGTGTGTTCTTTTTAAAGTCCAACCAAGAGACTGGGGGTGTGTTCTCTATAGTCCAACCAAGAGAGGGGGTGTATGCTTTATCACCCAATCGGGAGGCTGGAGGTGTTTTCTTTTTTTTGTCCAATCAGGAGACTGGGGGTGTGTTCTTTATAGTCCAGTCAAGGGACTGGGTGTGTGTTTTCCTTATCAACCAATTAGGAGGCTGGTGGTGTGTTCTTTATTGTCCACACAGGAGATTGGGGGTGTATTCTTTATTGTCCAATCAGAAGACTGGGGTGTGTTCTTTATTGTCCAATCAGGAGACTGGGTTGTGTTCTTTATTGTCCAATCAGGAGACTGGGGTGTGTTCTTTATTGTCCAATCAGGAGACTGGGGTGTGTTCTTTATTATCCAATCAGGAGACTGGGTTGTGTTCTTTATTGTCCAATCAGGAGACTGGGTTGTGTTCTTTATTGTCCAATCAGGAGACTGGGGTGTGTTCTTTATTGTCCAATCAAGAGACTGGTTTGTGTGTTCTTTATCATCCAATCAGATGGTTGGGGGTGTGTTCTTTATAGTCCAAATAAGAAACTGGGGGTGTGTTCTTTATCATCCAATCAGGAGTTTGGAGGTGTGTTAAGTATTGTTTAATCAGGAGGTTGGAATGCTTTCTTTGTTGTTCCATCAAGAGGCTGGGGGGGGGGGGGTTTCTTTATCATCCAATCAGGAGACTGGGTGGGGGGTGTTCTTTAGCATCCAATCAGGAGGCTGGGGGTATGGACAACCTATCACTACCACTGACTGCCCTGTGTAGATGAATATATTGATATCATTATCCATTTATTGTTAAAAAAATTGAGTTTGATGTATCTATTGGATTGCACTGGAATGAGTTTATGTTACACTTTTCCTTGTTTTAGTTATATAATTTAATATATATATATATATATATATATATATATATATATATATATATATATATATATACAATATATATATACATATATATTGTACTGTATTTTAAGTTTTACATGAGGAGGGTATGGTTTATTGGTTGTATGATTATTGCTGTTGTATATGAGCACTGTCATTTTTTTTTATTTTCTGAATTTATATCCCTATGTGGCTGGACTGGACTGGGACAAAAGTTTGGCCCTGGACTTTATCCAGACCGGCCCACTTTAATTTTGCAAAACACACACAAAAACAGTATATAAACTATACACAACTGCGCAAAAAAAAAAAAACATAAGTAAAAGCATTCCACTATTGGGCATAGGACAGGGCATAGCCAAACCAGTGCCCATTAATGAAGCCTCACCAGTGCCCATTAATGTAGCCTGATCAGTACCCATCAGTGCAGCCTCACCAGTGCCTATTATTGCAACCTGATCAGTGCCCATCAATGCAGCCTCACCAGTGCCCATCAATGCAGCCTCACCAGTGCCCATCAATGCAGCCTCACCAGTGCCCATTAATGCAGCCTGATCAGTGCCCATCAGCGCAGCCACACCAGTGCCCATTAATGCAGCCACGCCAGTGCCCATCAGCGCACCCACACCAGTGCCCAATAATGCAGCCACACCAGTGTCCTTTAAAGCAGCCCCACCAGTGCCCATTAGCGAAACTACACCAGTTCCCAATAATTCAGCCTCACCAGTGCCCATTAATGCAGCCTAATCAGTGCCCATTAATGCAGCCACACCAAAAATACTGCATTATGGCCGCTAGATGGAGTATGATGAGCATAATTATTTCCTGTGATAGTCAGCACCATCTAGTGTCCATAATGCATAATGGGAATAGAAAAAAAATACTGCATTATGAGCACTAGATGGAGTCTGATGAGCATAATTATTTTCTATGATAGTCAGCCCCATCTAGTGGTCATAATGCAGTTTTAACAGGGGAAAACACTGCATTATGGCCACTAGATGGCGCTGAGGAATGTAATAATTTTCATGTTTCATGTTTAATGTTAGTCAGCACCATATAATGGCCATAATTCTGTTTATGAATGGGGAAATACATGCATTATGGCCACTAGATGGCACTGATGAGCATATTTATTTCCTAGTCAGCCCCATCCAGTGGCCATAATGTGGTATTTTCCTCATTCACACTTTCGATCTGCATACAACATAGCCTGAGAACATTCGATTTTGCCCATTTTGCATAACAAAGTTACACGCAGTTTTGATGGACAAACAGCTATGTGAATTTTTATAAATGCAAAGGCTCCTGGGTCAAAGGGAATTACATTGGAGCTATCTCACTACTGAAGTCTCAAATAAATACAGATGATAGCCCAGCCCAACATACTCCACCTATAACTGAAATAACTTTTGAATGGACTGACCCTTAAAAAAGCTACAAATGTACAGCAAAGGACTATTCGTATATTACAATTATTCACCTAATAGGTTAATACTTATTCTGTCAATTTTAATTTTCAGCATAGAGGCCACTAATTTTAATTTTCAGCATAGAGGCCACTGATACAAGGGTGGTCATAGCAGACTATCACTGAATGGCTAATTTTTTCCATAATGGATTTCCCCTCCATGTATATAATTTTATACTTCAACACAGAGCGTGAATGAGCCTCACCGATCCGTCACCAGCTAAAAGATGCATTAGTATAATTAACCACTTGGCCACATAGACTGATGTTTTGACATATAATTAACAAAAACTTGATTAACAATGGTGTGATAATTCTCCTTTCCTGTCTCTCCATGTGGAGTGGCCAGATTCAATCGGTTTTATCTGTTCAAATACTTTGTTTTTGACATATGAAGAGAGACCAGCAGCCCCCCCTCCAGTCTTGTACAGTTGTACCGGCTCCTCTCCTGTACAAAATTAGGGCTTTTGAGAGCAGGGGAATCTTAAATCGGGCGGAAGGAGGTCCTTACTGGTGGGAGCTGTACGGGGGGGGGGGGGAGTACTGTACTGGGTGGGGGTTAATCTGTACTATGGGGAACTGTACTGGAACAGGGGAAATCTGTACTGGGGAGAGCTATACAGTTGGGGGATCTGTACCGGGGGTGGGCAGGAGGTCCATATTAGTGGATACTAGTGGGAGCTGTACGAGGAGGGGGGGGGGGGGGGTTCTGTACTGGGTGGGGGGAAATCTGTACTGTGGAGGATCTGTACTGCTGGGAGGGGGGGGGGGATCTGTACTGGGAGATCTGTATTGGTGTTGGGAACTACATTAGAGAGAAGATCTGTATTGAACTACACTGGTGGGAAGATCTATTTGGGGGGAATCTGTACTGGGGGGATTTGTACAGTTAGGTGGGTTCTACATGGGGGGAGTTCTGTATTGTGGGGGATCTGTACTGCTGGAGGGAGAGGGGGACAGATCTGTATTGGTGGAGGGAACCACATTGGAGAGAAGATCTGTATAGGGAATCTGTACTGGGGGGAGCTGTAGAGTCTGTACTGGAGGGAGCTGTACTGGGAATAGTTCTGTACTGGGTGGAGGGAAGTCGGTACTGTAGGGGATCTGTACTGGGGAGGGGGGAGACCTGTACTGGGGAGGGGGGGGGGTCTGTACTGGGGTGCTTAATTGGTGGAGGGAACTACACTGGAAGGAAGATCTGTATTGGGGAGATCTGTACTGAGGGGAGCTGTACAGTTGGGAGGATCTACATGGGGGGAGATCTCTTTTGTGGGAGATCTGTACTGAGGGGAGCTGTACAGTTGGAGGATCTACATGGGGGGAGATCTCTTTTGTGGGAGATCTGTACTAGGGGCAGAATGTCCTTAGTGGTGGGAGCTGTACTGGGGAGAGTTCTGTACTGGTGGAGGGAAATCTATACTGTGGGGGATCTGTAGTGGGGAAGGGGGTGGGTCTGTACTGGGGGAGCTGTATTGGTGTAGGAAACTACACTGGAAGGAAGATCTGTATTGGGGGGGATCTGTACTGGGGGAGCTGTACCGTTGGGGGATCTACATGGGGGGGGGATCTGTATTGTGGGGGATCGGTACTGGGGGGTAGGAGGCCTGTACTGGTGGTGCTGTACTGGGGGGGGGGTTCTGTACTGGGTGGAGGGAAATCTGTACTGTAGGGGATCTGTACAGGGAGGGGGTCTGTACTGGGGGAGCTTTATTGGTGGAGGGAACTAGACTGGAGGGAAGATCTGTATTTAACTACACTAGAGGGAAGACCTGTATTAGGGAAATCTGTACTGGGGGGGGCTGTACTGTTGGGGGGATCTACATAGTGGGGAGATCTGTATTGTGGTGGATCTGTACTGGGGCTGGAAGTCCGTACCTGTGGGAGCTGTACTGGGGGAGTTCTGTACTGGGTGGAGGGAAATCTGTGTTGTAGGTGATCTGTACGGGGGGGGGGGTCTGTACTGGGGGAGCTTTATTTGGTGGAGGGAGCTACACTGGAGGGAAGATCTGTATTGGGGAAATTTGTACTGGGGGAGCTGTACAGTTGGGAGGATCTACATGATGGGGTGATCTGTATTGTGGGGATCTGTACTGGGGGAAGGAGGTTCGTACTGGAGGGAGCTGTACTGGGGGGGGGGGGTTCTGTACTGGTCGGGGAAGACCTGTACTGTAGGGGATCTGTACTGGGGCAGGGGGGAGGTCTGTACTGAGGGAGTTGTATTGGTGGAGGGAACTACACTGGAGGGACCTATTTTTTGGGTGCAAGAACTGTGCCATATATTAACATGTGAGTAAGCTTAAACTTCAACAACCTCCACTTTTAGTGCATTTTTGACACCCCCATAATTTGCCCCTGCGCTCGCCACCTCTAAAGCTAATCTCCACCCCCCCTCCCCACAATAATTCTAAGGGGAAGCCGCACTATATTCTACTTTTGTGCTTGGGATTAGATACTCTTTACAGCTTCACAATCTAGCAGCCTCATCTCTGACCTGTTAATTAGACATTATCCCGGCAAACACTGGAAGACCATTAAGGTCAATTGATTGTTTATCATATTTAAAGCTTGCAGACCGCGCAGACCACGAAGCGGGGACACAACGCCGGCGGGCAGGAGACAGTGACAAGCAGAAGAAATAAAATGCCGGTGATTATCACATTCTGATGATCTTTGTAGTTTTCTCTTACCGGTAGTCAACCCAACAGCCCTTTCAGTGCCAGGAAAGCAGCCAACGGCGGCGGCTCGTGACACTCAGTTAAATGAGCCACTTCTTGCCGACTCGGAGAAAAAAAAAGAGGCCTTTAGAAAGTGTCTTTAATAAGACATTCGTTTCCCTGTCGCTTGGGTCCTTCTCATCCATTGCTCATGTTCTGTGACTCCCTCCCAGGCTTCCTGCAGCCAACCATTAGCACAAGAGGTATGGGGGAGGGGGGGTAATGAAGCCGTCTCAGTAAATATTGCCCAGCTCCGCCGAGGCCCCGCGTCCCATTATTTAGGTTCTGGAGCCTGGGAGAAATAGGAATCATGGCGGGGGGACACGGGGATGAGGTGAGGTTGGCTGGTGGCCAGCGACTGCAGTGCCTTGTTTAATACTCTCCCGTCCTCCCAGGGAAAAACGAACCAATGTCCCGTGACCCCAGCATTGCGGCGCACATATACTGATTTATCTGGTCGGCTGATATGAGCCAACTGCACAACGCTCACCAAGGAACGCGTCAATGTTTTAAAAGAAGACTAAGCATCACATTCATTGTTGTTTTTCTTTTCAGAAGGATGGCGCCATCTTTGTTCAGGCATCATACAGTGATGCTGGCCCAGAGATGACACAGGCAGGTAAATCCTGGGCTTGGCTGTGTTCACAAATGTCTGACACAGATCAGCCCCTTGCTTCAGCTTCTCACCTTGTGACTTGTTACAAGGTTGCCTTTAAATCAAGGGGCTGGGAAATGCTCCTTCCTACCTGCAGCAGACTATTAAAGCATCTCAGCCTAGATAAAGTCACTGATTGGATGGATAGCTCAGGGATGTCTCGGCTAATTGAAGGCAGGGCTTGCAGTGGCCCCCTTCTCCTCTGCACTGCAAGGAATGAATGCTAAAATATAAAAGTATATCAGCGCACGTATGTCACAAAATAAAAATGTAAATAAAAAATGAAGCAGCTGAACACCAGGGTAAACGATCAAATCCCTCTAGACAAATAATAATAAAAGGTGCAGCGCTAACTCAATGGGTGACCATACAGAGAAATATATAATATATAATAAACCGGAAGCAAAAAGAAATGTCCAACAGTAAATGTCCCAAAAAGACTGACATAAATCCACCAGAGGTGTGATGATAACAGCAGACAATGATGTGTGATACTGGAACCCTTCACCATAGATCGAATGGCCTCTCACCTGGTCCTAAAGATAATCAGGCAATGATACAAGATCGGCAGACAAGGAGATCTACATGACAAGGGACTCCTCCGGATGATCAGATGGCAGGTGGGTATCATAAGCATGTAATCACAAAAGGGACAGACATAGTGCTCTCCGTATTCAAATGTTTATTGTAAAACGAATAAAATCAAACTTACATATCAGGCACTTCACAAGTGCCAGGAAACGAACATGGACACACAGTGTGTGAGCGGTGGAGCATGCGCAGTAGCAGCGGATGACGTCACGACGTCACGTTCTAGACGCGTTGCGTCCCAGTGGGCGGGGACTTCCTCAGCAGATGAGAGTTCTGCTGAGGAAGTCCCCGCCCACTGGGACGCAACGCGTCTAGAACGTGACGTCGTGACGTCATCCGCTGCTACTGCGCATGCTCCACCGCTCACACACTGTGTGTCCATGTTCGTTTCCTGGCACTTGTGAAGTGCCTGATATGTAAGTTTGATTTTATTCGTTTTACAATAAACATTTGAATACGGAGAGCACTATGTCTGTCCCTTTTGTGATTACATGCTTATGATACCCACCTGCCATCTGATCATCCGGAGGAGTCCCTTGTCATGTAGATCTCCTTGTCTGCCGATCTTGTATCATTGCCTGATTATCTTTAGGACCAGGTGAGAGGCCATTCGATCTATGGTGAAGGGTTCCAGTATCACACATCATTGTCTGCTGTTATCATCACACCTCTGGTGGATTTATGTCAGTCTTTTTGGGACATTTACTGTTGGACATTTCTTTTTGCTTCCGGTTTATTATATATTATATATTTCTCTGTATGGTCACCCATTGAGTTAGCGCTGCACCTTTTATTATTAAGGAATGAATGCTGATTAAGTCTGGGGTAGGGAATGAGAGGCCGCGTTACTTACCTGCTATAGCAGACTTCAGAGATGTTCTTGACTTCTCAAAGCTCTAGGTTGTGGGTGGTCCCTCTCAGCACCAAGACAAGGGGTGGGACGGGGGGGAGTGGCTAAAGAATGGATGCAGGGTGGTACACCCATTCTATGGCATGTATTAACAGTTGGTGTGGGGGGCACAGTTCTGGATCCTTGCCCTGGGAGCAGGACAACCGTGTCCCGGTACTTATCCCTTGGCATCATCATGTACAATGATCTGTACTGGGAAGAGAGGGTGGGGAGATTTATACTGGGGGCACTGTACTGGTGGTGGGGAGGGGATCTACACTGGGGGGGGGGGGGCGGCAGATCTGTTCTGTGTGGGATGGGGGGGATCTGTACTGGTGGGAGCTGTACTGGGTGGGGGGAGCTGTACTGGTGGGGGGATCTACACTGGGGGAGATCTGTTTTGTGTGTTTGTGTTTTTGGGGGGGGGGATCTGTACAGTGAGAGGGGGGATCCATACTGGTGGAAGCTGCACTGTGTGGGGGGAAATCTGTACTGGTGGGGGGGGGTATGTACTGGGTGGGGGGGATCTACACTAGGGAAGGGTAGATCTCTACTGGTGGGACCTGTACTGGGGTCTGTACTTAGTAGGGGGAAATCTGTACTATGGGAATAAGGAGCTATGTACTGGAGGTAGCTGTACTGGGTGGGGGGATCTGCATTGGGGGAGATCTGTACTGGGGAGGAAAGTTTTGTACTGCTGGGAGCTGTACTGTGGAGGGGTGGTCCACATTGGATGGGGGGGAATCTTTACTGGGGAAATCTGGAATGGAGGAGCTGCACTGGTGGGGGGATGTACATTGGGGTGAGATCTGTATTGGGGGGGGATCTGTACTTGAGGAGGGGAGATCTCTACTCGTGGCATCGTACTCAGGGGGTCTGTACTGGGTGGGGGGAAATCTGTACTGGGGGAAGGGAGAGATCTGTACTGGGAGGAGCTGTACTGGTGGGGGGGGGATCTACATTGAGGAGGAGATCTGTATTGGGAGGTATATGTACTTGAGAGGAGATCTATACTGGTGCAGCTGTACTCAGGGGTCTGTACTGAGTGTGTGGGGGGGGGGGGGAATCTGTACTGGGGGAAGAGGGAGCTATGCACTGGGGGTAGATGTATTGGGGGGGGTCTAATTGGGGGGAGATCTGTATTAGGGGGAAACTGTACTGGGAAAGGAAGGCTCTGCACTGGTGGGAGCTGTACTGTGGAGGGGTGTAGTGGGGGGCTGGGGTGGGGGGAAATCTGTACTGGGGGAAGAGGGAGCTATGCACTGGGGGGTAGCTGTATTGGTGGGGGGATCTAATTGGGTGGGGGGAGATCTGTATTAGGGGGACACTGTACTGCTGGAAGGAAGGTTCTGTACTGCTGGAAGCTGTATTGTGGAGGGGTGTGGGGGGCGGTAAATCTGTACTTAGGGAAGAGGGAGTTATGCACTCGGGGTAGCTGTATTGGTGGGGGGGATCTAAATGGGGGGGGGGGGGGTCTGTATTAGGGAGAAACTGTACTGGGGAAGGAAGGTTCTGTACTGCTGGGAGCTGTACTGTGGAGGGGTGTGGGGGGGGGTGGTGTGGGGCGGAAATCTGTACTGGGGGAAGAGGGAGTTATGCACTCGGGGAAGCTGTATTGGTGGGGGGATCTAACTGGGGGGAGATCTGTATTAGGGGGAAAATGTATTGGGGAAGGAAGGTTCTGTACTGCTGGTAGCTGTACTGTGGAGGGGTGTGGGGAAATCTGTACTGGGGGCAGAGGGAGCTATGCACTGGGGGTAGCTGTATTGGTGGGGGGATCTAATGGGGGGTGGGGGGATCTGTACTAGGGGAAAACTGTACTGGGGAAGTTAGGTTCTGTACTGCTGGGAGCTGTACTGTGGAGGGGTGTGGGGGGTTGGGGTTGGTCTGCACTGGGTGGGGGAGGAAATCTGTACTGGGGGGATGGGGGATATCTATAATGGAGGGTCTGTACTAGGTGGGGGGAAATCTGTACTGGGGGGATGGGGGAT
Source organism: Aquarana catesbeiana (assembly GCF_042186555.1). Classification (NCBI taxonomy): domain Eukaryota; kingdom Metazoa; phylum Chordata; class Amphibia; order Anura; family Ranidae; genus Aquarana; species Aquarana catesbeiana. The sequence continues at coordinate 783,135,512 of NC_133325.1, read as the reverse complement.
ATCTATTATGGAGGGTCTGTACTAGGTGGAGGGAAGTCTGTACTGGGGGGGATGGGGGAGATCTATTATGGAGGGTCTGTACTAGGTGGGGGGGGGGGGAGTCTGTACTGGGGGGATGGGGGAGATCTATTATGGAGGGTCTGTACTAGGTGGGGGAAAATCTGTACCGGGGGGTAGAATCCTGTTAATGCAGAGAGCTATACTTGGTGGAGACCTGTACCGGGTAGGGACTGTGCTGGAGAGGGGAGATCTATACTGAGGAGGAGAGTTGTACTCTGTCTACTGACCATTTACACCCTCCTGACCCCTGCACTCACATCAACATGCATTACATAGACAAGCACAGAGATCCATTGATGACATCACTGGGTCCAAAATAAGGTATGTAATGAAAATGGAAAGGTTTTATTTAGACATGTTAGCATGTTGATGATGTGATGAGGGCCGAATCAGGAAAGACAAGCTGTAAGCAGATTAAACTTCAGCATGGCGGTGGTCACAGCGAAGACCGCGGTCAGAGCTCGCCGTAACATAGCCAGACTCGGCAACATTGCTCTTCCCGACAGATGATAGTAAAAGGCTTCCTTAATAATATGAGACAGAGTCTCCTCTGTAGCTATGCCCCTGTGACTCAGACAGGACGGCACCCCTGAGGATGGGAGCTGGCACGGCACGGAGGGGCCTGCGTGTCCTTGACAGCGGCGGGAGGCCGGCCAGAGAGTTTTACAGCCAAGCTGCCAAAAAATAATTTCCCGGCCTCTCGGAGTAATCAGTCTCTGTAATGGGATGGGACTGTCCGGGCGATGTCTTCTACAGCACTGGGATTCCTCAAGCAGCTGGTCAAGGACAAGAAGCAGCTTCTTATTAAAGAGGTGGCGGCTGAGCCTGACGGGGGGGATGGGGGGAATCATATAAATACAGATGAAGCCGAATAACAGAAATCTTTCTGATCTGTGCAATGTGGGGGTCATTCGTTCTGGAAAATAAGAGCCCCTTTATAGACGTATCTGAATCTTGAATGTAATTCGCTTGTTCTATGCATATGTTGCATATCTTATATTACATATGCAGGCTCTGCTTCCTTTTTTTTCATTATATTGCAAGTTTACCAATTCTTAGATGTGATGGCTGCATTTGTTTTCTTTTTTTTTAGGTTTTCTTTCTTCTATTTTCATCTGGTGATACAGCCAGCAAGTCTAGTCGTTTTTCAAAAGCACACACTCTCCAGCAGAATGTATCAGTTTATAGGGATGAGACAAAGCATTTAACGCTAGCAGGGGTGCTTACAATGATCAGCTTTTATTTATTCATGTAAACCAGGGGTTTGAAACTGGCGGCCCTCCAGCTGTTTTGCGAAACTCCAAGTCCCATCATGTCTGTGGGAGTCATGCTTGTAACTGTCAGCCTTGCAATGACTCATGGGACTTGTGGTTTCACAAGAGCTGGAGGGGCCGCCAGTTTCAGACCCCCTGATGTAAAACCTTTACCCTGAAAGGAAAAAAAAACTGTTTGCTATAACTGCTTATAAAATGTGAGCTGGAGTTTGGCTTCAGTTTGTTAGTGTATCTAAATCTGCTCCCCCCCCCCAGACTAACAATGCTGCTATCCAAAGGTGGCCCCTTTGCTCCTTCACCTAGAGTGGGGCACTATAATACAGGAGGTGCGTTACCAGCCAGATCACCAGGTGAAAACAGAGGGGATAAAGCCTGAAAAAAGAAAAGTAATGCAGCCGTTAATGATTGGTAAGATGCAATATATTACATTTTTGGTTTTGGGCTTAATACCACTTTTTACTGCTTTTAATCCTCTTTTTAATATCTTGTATTACATATGCAGGCTCTGCTTCCTTTTTTAAATGTTTGTTTTAAATGTTTTAACTCTCCCCCTCCTTCTCCTCCTCCTCCCTCTCCCCCTTCCTTCTCCTCCCCCTCCTCTTTCTCCTCCTCCTTCTCCTCCTCGACACTCCTCTTCCTCCTCCACCTCATCCTCCTCTTCCTCCTCCTCCTCGGAGAAGCCTTACCTGAGGACCTGCAGTGCAAGGGCAAACTCTGATGTAAGGAGGCTCTGTCGGGACTCTTGTGTAAAGGGGCTCTGATGTAAGGTGGACTTTGATGGGGACTCTGATATAAGGGGGCTCTGATGGGGACTCTTATGAAAGAGGACTCTGATGTAAGGGGGCTCTGATAGGGACTCTGATGTAAGAGGGACTTTGATGGGGAATCTTATGTAAGGAGGGACTCTGATGTAAGGGGGCTCTGATGGGGAATCTTATGTAAGGAGGGACTCTGATGTAAGGGGGCTCTGATGGGGAATCTTATGTAAGGGGGGACTCTGATGTAAGGGACCTCCAATGTAAGGGGGACTTTGATGGGGACTCTGATGTAAATAGCCTCTGATGGGACTCGTATCTAAGGGGGCTCTGATTGGGACTCTGATGTAAGAGGTCTCCGATGAAAATGAGACTTTGATGGGGGACACTTATGTAAGGGGGTCTCTGATGCAATGTGGACTTTAAAAAGGGCTGTGATGTGAAGGGGCTCTGATAGGGACTCTAATGTAAGGGGACTCTGATGTAAGGGGGCTCAGATGAAAGAGGGCCTTTGATAGGGATACTTATGTAAGGGGGCTCTGATGAAAGAGGTACTTTGGTAGGGACACTTATGTAAGGGGGCTCCGATGAAAGAGGAACTTTGGTAGGGACACTTATGTAAGGGGGCTCTGATGGGGAATCTTATGTAAGGGGCGAATCTGATGTAAGGGGGCTCCGATAGGGACTCTGATGTAAGGGGGCTCCAATGGAAGAGGGACTTTGATAGGGACACTTATGTAAGGGGGCTCTGATGCAATGGAGGAGACTGTGATGTAAGGGGGCTCTCATGGGGCTCTTATGTAAAAGTGGACTCTGATGTAAGGGATCTCCAATGTTAGGGGGACTTTGTTGGGGACTCTGATGTAAATGGACTCTGATGGGACTCTGATGTAAGGGGGACTCTGATGTAGGAGGTCTCCAATGAAAGAGAGACTTTGATGGGGACACTTATGTAAGGGGGGCCTGGATGTAAGGGGTCTCTGATGCAATGGGGACTTTAAAAAGGGACTGCGATGTAAAGGGGCTCTGATGGAAATTCTGATGTAAGGGGTCTCCAATGTAAGGGGGACTTTGAAGGGGACTCTGATGAAAGGGGCCTCTGATGTGACTCTTATCTGAGGGGTCTCTGACTGGGACTCTGATGATAGGGGTCGCCAATGAAAGAGGGATTTAGATTGGGGACTTTAATGTAAGGGGGGACTCTGATGTAAGGGGGGACTCTGATGTAAGGGATCTCTGATGTCCTCACATTTTATTGGAACTTCTTCCCTCTGTGTTACTGAAGGTTTTTTATTTTTTTTTCAATCTGTTGTTCTAAATTATATTCTGCTATTTAAAAAAAAAAAAACAAAAAAAAAACACAAAACTTCAACTAAAACAGATACTTTCATTTTCAGTCAGTTTGGTTCTTTTATTTATAAAACTGATTTCTTTTTTTTCGCCTGCGAATATTTGTAAAATCTACAATGGGGTTCTCATTGTGAACAGTCTGGCGCCCCCTGGTGTATAAGGACTCCTGTGCAGTCTTGGAGGTGACTAGCAGTCTCCATGTCCTCCTTCTATACGTCTATTGACTGGTAGAGGTAAAATAATCCATTGGAAATAAAGAATGTGGCTGTCATGGGATGATGGAAGTGTCGGGAAGATGTGCCATCTCACTGTAATTTATAATAACACCCAGACAGGATCTGTATTATGTACACGGGGAGAACGTCACACCTCAACACATCACTTCATGACTCCCACTAATCCACAAAGAAAATATCTTTTGTTAAAGGGAACTTGTGCTGGGTGATATGGGTGGCCTGCTATTTGATGAGCTCTTCTTCTAGAAATGCTGGTTGCCTGGCTGTCATCCCGATTCAGTGGATTTGATGTTTTCTGAGTTTTTCTGGTCAGCAACTCACAAACAGCCGGGCTGCTGACAGTTTCAAGTGGCCTACATAGTCCTCCCATGACAAAGGTCCAAACAGAAGAATAAGGAATCATCATAACGTTGTATCCAGAAGGACCTTGTGATACCATGTAAGCACTAGAAGACCTTCTTTGTGGACACAACCAAGAATGCAATCTACCAACTAAGAAATTGTCATTTTTGTTCAAAAACATACGTTCACTTCTCCTCCTTTATGGCTAATCCCATAAAAAAAGACCTCTACCTTACATGGTACAGTTTTCCTTGCTTGGCTTCTGCATGAGGTCTACTATTAGTTAGACACATAGTAGGTGTAAAAGGAGGGAGCGCCCAATGTCTATCTAACCATTGACCTACAACCGACTGAGTCAGTCCAGCGCGATCTTCAACCCTACAGAAGGTATTAGTTAGACCCAGGAACTCAGTGCCGGTATGGTGGGAACCCCTCATAATGGGCACATCAGGTGTACAGACTAGGGAACTCAGTGCCGGGATGGTGGGAACTCCTCATAATTGGCACAGTAGGTATACAGACTCAGGAACTCAGCTCAGGGATGGTGGGAACCCTTCATAATGGGACTATCAGGTGTATAGACTAAGGAACTCAGCACAAGGATGGTGGGAACCCCTCAAAAATGGGCACATCAGAGCTACAGACCCAGGAACTTAGCTTAGGGATGGTAGAAACACCTCTTAATGGGGACAGTGGGTGCGAAGACCCAGGAAACTAAGCACTAGGATGGCAGGATCCCTTTATAATGGGCACAGTGGATGTGCAAACCCAGGAACTCTGCTCAGGTATGGTGGAAATCCCTCATAATGGGCACAGCAGGTGTGAAGACCGGGAACTCAGCACAAGGATGGTGGGAACCCCTCATAATGCGGACAGTGGATGTGCAGATCCAACGAACTCAGCCCTAGAATAGTGGGAATGCCTATTAATGGGCACAACAGGTGTGTGGACCCATGAACTCCGCACAGAAATGGTGGAAACCCCTCATATTGAGCACAGCAGGTGAAAGGACTTGGGAACTCAGCTCAGGGATGGTGGAAACCCCTCATATTGAGCATAGCAGGTGAAAGGACTTGGGAACTCAGCTCAGGGATGGTGAGAACCCCTCATAATGGGCACAGCAGGTGTACAGACCCGGGATCTCAGCACAGAGATGGTGGAAACCCCTCATAATGGGCACAGCAGGGGTACAGACCCAGTAACTCAGTGTAGGGGTGGTGGGAACCCCTCATAATGGGAACAGCAGGTGTTCATATCTGAGAAATCAATACAAGGGTGATGAGAGTCCCACATAATGGGCACAGCAGGTGTGCAGACTCAGGAACTCAGGGCAGAGATCTGATCAATTGGGTCCCTACGAGAGAGAAGAGACTCTCTGGGTTTACCACTACCTACTAATCAATGATGAAAAATAGCTAAGATCATCAGTAGCCAAAACACAGCTCCCCATGTGGACCTTTCCAGACAGCTGGAAGGACATGGGATTCCCCAGGCTGATGACAGGCTGTCGTTGAGAAAGCACATAGAGGAAGGGGCTGTGCAGACCTCTCCAGAGGTGAGCGCTATTATCCGCTCCACAGCTCCAACCGTAGCAGATGTGACCTGGAAATTATGCAGGAGGAAAAGTCTCATTTCCACAAAGTGACTTTCATCTGCCGAGTTTCCCGCTGAAGGATTTGCTGGGGAATCGAGCTGCCTCTTGTCTCCGATTCCTCGCCTTCTCGAAACCTCAGGCACAATCCAACAAACTTCATCCCACGGCTTTTCTCCTCAGCATGGATACCATCAACATACTCCCCGATCGAATCAGAAGAGCAAATAAGACTTTGGCAAACTCTACAGCGCAAGGAAATGAAAGGGCCTACTTATAAGAGCCAAGAAGATTGACGTATTTGTTTATATTTCGGATTTAGCGATTCTTTGAGTTTGCTCAATGACAACGGGTACAGGTGATGTCTAAAAGCTGAGGTGCTAAAGAGATTTTTCCAGGACTTTCTGAGAGACACAAGGGGGCGCTTCTAGGTGCAGCAGGTTAGCAAACTCTACAACACAAGGAAATGAAAGGGCCTACTTATACAAGGAAAGATTAACATGTTTGCTTAGATTGTGGATTTACTGGTTCTTAGAGTTTCCTCCATGATAACGATTAAGGTGATATCTAAAAATTGAGTGACTAAAGATTTTTCCAGGTTTTAAAGACTTTCTGAGAGACACAAGAGGGCGCTTCTAAGCACAGCAATTTAGCAAATGTATTGATAAAAGCAATAAGTATCTATTCACATGTTGTTTCGAGCAAATAGGTGTATCTCACATAGGAACAAAGCCGTCATCTGTGGTCTCAGGCTGGACAGAGATGCATTCAAGTAGTAGACAAAAAGCCACAGGTACGGGATGGAGACACAGGCACAAGAGCTGAACTGTCAGCAATAAGACAGCGTGAGAACCCCTGTGGTGATGTCAGATGCCGGGGGTGCGAAGGAGGTGTGGCAACGCGTTTCAAGGCAGCTTGAGAAAGAGGCTCTACCACCTTGAAACATGTTGCCATGCCCCCTTCACGCCCCCGGGGTCTGACATCACCAAAGACAGACACTGGGGGAAAGATTCCTGGCATCAGACATCACCACCGTCAGACACCGGGAGGGTGAAGGGGACATTGAAACGCGTTTCAAGGTGGGAAGACCTTTTTCTCAATCCGCCTTGAAATGCATTGCCACGCCTCCTTCACACCCACCATGTCTGATGGTGGTGATGTCAGATGCCGGGAGTCTGTCCCCTGGTGTCTGCCTGTGGTGATGTCAGACATGGGGTTGTGAAGGGGGCATGGAAACACGTTTCAAGGCGTAGAAGCGCCCTCTTGTGTCTCTCAGAAAGTCTTTATAACCTGGAAACAAAATCTCTTTAGCAACTCAACTTTTGGACATCACCCTAACTGTCATCAAAGAGCAAACTCTATGAACGGGTATATTCGAAATATAAGCAAACACATTCATCTTAACTAGGCCCTTTATAGAGTTTGCTAAGTTGCTGCACTTAGAAGCGCCCTCTTGTGTTTCTCTGCGATATTACAGATACCTCCTTCTGATGAGGAGCTGCTCTAAGGATGATGTGGCCAGCTATTGATTGCAAGAAACTCCCCATGGACATATCTTTCTTATAGTCTGGTTTGCTGCCACCCCTAGTGGTTTTGCACTATAACAGAATATAATTTATCAAGACTTTCTGGGCTTCTTGCTTAAAATATCTCAAATTTTTTTGACCACCCTAAGCTTGCTTGCTAAGAGTGAAGCTTTGCTGAAGGCGGGGCCACATTTCATGAGCTCGTCCTTGCAATTTTTAAACAGTGGTTCCAATTGACCAATTCAGTGGGGACTAATGCTTCGCAGCAAGCTCTGCAGCTGTGATCAAGAAATGAAGTCCACTAGGTCTACCTTAATCTGAGGTCTCCCATCACCTGCTGACAGGATCCAGAGAACTTTCCAATGGACTGTAAAGTGACTGAAAGGTCAACTTTGAAGTAGTCCTTTAATATCCCGAACTTCTCCCGACATGTCCTTTAATCTCCTGAATTTCTGAAGAGATGGTCCTCGAAGCTTGAAGAATAACCGCATGGGCTCATTTACACTTGCTTCAACTTTAACACACATTAAAGAGCCCTACTGCTTCAACGTGCTTTTTTGATGTCTTTTTGATGCTTTGGTGATGCTTTTTTGAAGCTTTAATGAAGCTTGGCAAATGCCCTGTGTGTGTGTGTGTTGGTTTTCTATTTGTTTTAAAGGGTCTCAGAAGAACACCAGCTCAGTAGTACCCCCAACTCGCTAATACCCCCAGCTCATTAGTACCCCTGCTCAGCAGATCCCCAGATCATTAGTACCCCTGTTCTGCAGATCCCTGGCTCAGTAGTACCCCCCCCCCCCAGCTCTGCTGATCCCCTGCTCACTAGTTACCCCCAGCTTTGCTGATCTCACACTCGATAGCAACTCCCAGCTCTGCTGATCCTCCACTCAGTAGTACCCCCAGCTCTGCTGAACCCCTGCTCAGTAGTAACTCCCAGCTCTGCTGATCCTCCACTCAGTAGTACCCCAGCTCTGCTTATCCCCTGCTCATCAGTAACCTCCAGCTCTGCTGATCCCACACTAGGTAGCAATTCCCAGCTCTGCTGATCCTCCACTCATTAGTACCCCCAGCTCTGCTGGTCCCAGCTCATTAGTAACCTCCAGCTCTGCTGATCCTACACTAGGTAGCAACTCCCAGCTCTGCTGATCCTCCACTCAGTAGTACCCCTAGCTCTACTGATCCCTGGCTCATTAGTAATCCTCAGCTCTGTTGATCCCCCTCTCAGTAACAACTCCCAACTCTGCTGATGCCCCACTCAGTAGCACCACCAGCTCTGCTGATCGCACACTCATTAGTAACCCCCAGCTCTGCTGATCCCTTGCTCACTAGTTACCCCCAGCTTTGCAGATCTCACACTCGACAGAAACTCCCAGCTCTACTGATCCTACACTCAGTAGTACCCCCCAGCTCTGCTGATACCCCACTCAGTAGTAGCCCCAGATCTGCTAATCCCCTGCTCATTAGTAACCTCCAGCTCTGCTGATCCTACACTAGGTAGCAACTCCCAGCTCTGCTGATCCTCCACTCAGTAGTACCCCCAGCTCTGCTGATCCCCTGCTCAGATCGCACACTCATTAGTAACCCCCAGCTCTGCTGATCCCCTGCTCAGTAGTTACCCCCAGCTCTGCTGATCCCACACTCAGTAGTAACCCCAAGCTCTGCTAGTCCTCTGGTTTGCTGATCCTCCTCTCTCTCTCCATTCTCTGTTCAACTCCCGCTATATTGCTGCCATGGTGCTCAGTCCTTTCTCTCTCCAGTCCCTGCTTACCTCCTACTATATTGCTTTCATTGTGCTTACCACGTGTGACATCTGCTAGTTTCCCCAGCTCTGCTGATCCTCTGCCGCTCAGTCCTCTCTCTCTCCGGTCCCCGCTCACTTTCCGCTATAGCGTTCACATGTTGTGCACCATGTGTGCCATCTGCTAGATGCTCCGCTCCAGTGCGGCCCCCACTTACCTTCCTGCTAAACTCTGCACACCAGTTGTGACGTCTGCACCAGACACTTCCAGAATATATACACATGGACCGGAAGTGACTACTGATGATGTTTTTCTGGTTCGCTTGTTGGTTTCCCAGTGCATCCTGGGATATCTCATACCTCCAAAACAAAGTGAAGATAACTGTGAATAAATGTCCCTCAAATGCTGCAGGTACTGTTAGCGAGCATAATAGACTTCTATGGAGACATTTTGAAGCACCTAGAAAGCAACATGGGGTGTAATTTTTTGTGAAGCAAAGCAAATGCTACCTGTAAACAGGACTGTAAGAGGTGCTTTGATTGGCATTAAAAGAGCTTTAAAATAAAGCAGGTCAAGTGCCACATTTTGAAGCGAGTATAAATGAGCCGTATGGGTCTTCTCATATTGGAGCTCTTGAAGTGTGAGCTGCATAACCTCCTCTTTTTTGGTCTATCATCAGTGACCAAAATGAAATTTTCAAGGCGCCACCAGGATCGGGCTACCAGCAGATCCTTTCCCCAATGATCCCTATACCCCTACAGGTTAGGATATTGTCACCTGCACAGGACGTGATGGGAAATCTCCCCAGTGGGGCCAAACCTAACAGGAGTTCTAAGCTTTCCCCAATCTACCCAAAACAAAAAGAATTTTTTTGGATGAAGAACCACTTTAGTCCTTTTAATCGCCCAACCATGTCCACCTACAACGTCAGAGCTCCTCCTGGATGGGATACAAGTAATAGGAAATCTCCCCAGTGGGGCCAAACCTAACAGGAGTTCCAAGCTTTCCCCACTCCACCCAAAACGAAAAGAATTTTTTTGGATGAAGAACCACTTTAGTCCTTTTAATCGCCCAACCATGTCCACCTACAACGTCAGAGCTCCTCCTGGATGGGATACAAGTAATAGGAAATCTCCCCAGTGGGGCCAAATCTAACAGCAGTTCTACGCTTTCTCCACTCTACCCAAAACGAAAAGAATTTTTTTGGATGAAGAACCACTTTAGTCCTTTTAATCGCCCAAACATGTCCACCTACAACGTCAGAAATCCTCCTGGATGGAATACAAGTGATAAGAAATCTCCCCAGTGGGGCCAAACCTAACATGAGTTCTAAGCTTTCCCCACTCTACCCAAAACCAAAAGAATTTTTTTTTGGATGAAGAACCACTTTAGTCCTTTTAATCGCCCAACCATGTCCACCTACAACGTCAGAGCTCCTCCTGGATGGGATACAAGTAATAGGAAATCTCCCCAGTGGGGCCAAACCTAACAGGAGTTCCAAGCTTTCCCCACTCCACCCAAAATGAAAATAATTTTTTTGGATGAAGAACCACTTTAGTCCTTTTAATCGCCCAACCATGTCCACCTACAACGTCAGAGCTCCTCCTGGATGGGATACAAGTAATAGGAAATCTCCCCAGTGGGGCCAAACCTAACAGCAGTTCTACGCTTTCTCCACTCTACCCAAAACTAAAAGAATTTTTTTGTATGAAGAACCACTTTAGTCCTTTTAATCGCCCAACCATGTCCACCTACAACGTCAGAGCTCCTCCTGGATGGGATACAAGTAATAGGAAATCTCCCCAGTGGGGCCAAACCTAACAGGAGTTCCAAGCTTTCCCCACTCCACCCAAAATGAAAATAATTTTTTTGGATGAAGAACCACTTTAGTCCTTTTAATCGCCCAACCATGTCCACCTACAACGTCAGAGCTCCTCCTGGATGGGATACAAGTAATAGGAAATCTCCCCAGTGGGGCCAAACCTAACAGCAGTTCTACGCTTTCTCCACTCTACCCAAAACTAAAAGAATTTTTTTGTATGAAGAACCACTTTAGTCCTTTTAATCGCCCAACCATGTCCTCCTACAACGTAAAAGCTCCTCCTGGATGGAATACAGTCAATTCCTCCGCTTGATCTGAAGGGGGAATACTTAACTGGGTTTATTAAATGAGCCTCTGTGGAGGCCCCTGTGGTCGCAGGTCCTATCAGACCCGTTAGAGGGAATGTGAATTATTGATAAGACGGAAGGTGTTAATGGTCTCCCGACAATCACTTCCCAACTTCTGAAACCACAGATGGATCGGTGTGACTACGACGTGTGACGGCCGCCAGAACATCAGGAGGAAGACGCTGTCTGTGGTTAACCGTGAGAGTTTCATCATTGTGAAGCTGCCGAAGGTGAGATCACCAGAAAATGAACGGCGTGACGGGTGAATCTCTCAGAGTAGGACATCGATTGCAACTCAACGTACGTCAACGGGGCTAAGGAATAACACATACTGTTTAATTTACATTCTCCCTTCTATTTATATATGGGGATGACGGCACTGTAATTATTTTAATTAAACAAAACCAAAACATCTAAGCACCTTTTTCCAATGTGATAAACAGCTGTCACATGACCTGCTCTCTCCCAGCCTGTCTGCAGGGAAACATAAGCAGGAGGAGCTTCTAGTCCTCTGCTGCTGGTCGCATGTTCATTTTTTATTTTTTGCAATATAAATGAAAAAAGACCAAAAATTTGAAGAAAAAGCCCAATATTTTTTCCTTTCTGCTATAAAACCTATCCAAAAGAAAAAATGTAAAAAAAAAAAAAAATCATTTTTTCATACATTTAGGCCAATATTTTGCTAAATGTCTTTTGTAAAAAAAAAAAATAAAAAAAAAAATAAAAATCCCATTTTTATTTTTTGTAATATAAATGTAAAAAGACCAAAAATTTGAAGAAAAGCCCATTTTTTTTTCTTTCTGCTATAAAACATATCCAATAGAGAAAATGTAAAAAAAGAAAAAAAAAAAAAAAATTTCAAATTTAGGCCAATATGTATTTTGCTACATGTCTTTTGTAAAAAAAAAAAAAAAATAAAAAAAATAAAATACATTTTTATTTTTTGCAATATAAATGAAAAAAAAGACCAAAAAATTGAAGAAAAGGCCCTATATTTTTTCTTTCTGCTATAAAACATATCCAATAGAAAAAAAAATTAAAAAATCATTTTTTTTTTAATAAATTTAGGCCAATATGTATTTTGCTACATGTCTTTTGTAAAAGAAAAACAAAAAAAATCAATTTTTATTTTTTTGCAATATAAATTAAAAAAGACCCGAAATTTGAAGAAAAAGCCCAATATTTTTTTATTTCTGCTATAAAACTTATCCAATACATTTTTAAAAAAAAAAACATTTTTTTTTTTCATAAATTTAGGCCAATATGTATTTTGCTACATGTCTTTTGTAAAAAAAAAAAAAAATCACATTTTTATTTTTTGCAATATAAATGAAAAAAGACCAAACATTTTAAGAAAAAGACCAAATATTCTTTTTTTTTTCTGCTATAAAACATATCCAATAGAAAAAATGTAAAAAAATCTAATTTTTTCATAAATTTAGGCCAATATGTATTTTGCTACATGTGTTTTGTAAAAAAAAAAAATATATATCCCATTTTTATTTTTTGCAATATAAATGAAAAAGACCAAAAATTTGAAGAAAAAGACCAAAAATTTGAAGAAAAAGACCAATATTTTTTCTCTTTCTGCTATAAAACAGCCAATAGAAAAAATTTAAATAATCAATTTTTTCATAAATTTAAGCCAATTTGTATTTTGCTACAGTACGTGTCTTTTGTAAAAAAGAAAAAAAATCCCAATAAGCCTATATTGATTACTGATTGGTTTGTGTGAAAGTTATAACGTCTACAAACTATGGGATATATATACTGACATTTTTATTTTCTCTACTAGTGATGGCGGCGATGACTTACTGTAGTAGTAGTAGGACTGTGATAATGTGGCGGTCAATCTGACACTAACTGACACTGGCATTACCACTGACTCTAATTCAGCAATCAGTTCTAAATAATATGCACTGTCACTGTACTAATGACACTGGGGCTGGGAAGGGGTTAACATCTAGGGGCAATCAAGGGGTTAACTGTGTGCCTTAAAATGTGAATTGTGAGCGGCTTTTACTAACCCATGTGCCGCTTTTTACTCCCTGCTTAGCAGGGAGGGAAAAAAAAACAAATCAGCACATTGCTGCTTTCATAAGAGAGCCCTGTGTTGTTTACAAACACAGGGCGGCTCTCTTCGGTAAATGCCAGAGCCGAGCGGCGGTTGCCGGCGAGAAATCATTAGCTGGCACACACTTGTGCTGCAACGAATCGCAGCACGGCTGGGGTAGCGCGCATGCGCGGGCACACCCCCTGCCCAGAAAAGAGCCGGCACAGAGGGGCCACACCTGCCACAGTTAAAAATACACGGGGCGGGGTGGTAAATGGTTTAATTTTGTGGTGCAACTCAAAAAGTCCCCCCTGGGCACCCTTCATTCGTAGAGATTTCCTGTTTTACGGGACCGAGTTCCGCCCACATCTTTGCCCCTTGGTATTTCTTAGTAAAGATTCGGTCCCCTCCCCTGGCCTGGTGTCGGCCTCTTGCAGTTCCTATACAGCAGAGCTCAGACTGGGAGAGGGAGAAGCAGTGCACGGAGCCAATCGGTTACACTGCAGTGCAAGGAGCATGCTGATTGGAGGGGGAGGGGGAGCAGAGTGACAGAGGGATGAGCTGATCAGTCTGCTGCTTCTCCTTTTACCGTCCACCAGTCACAGGGTGCAGAGGAGGGCCTGTAAGTCGAAGTAAAATGGCAGCAGAGAAATATCCGGTCCGCTAACTGGTGTCAGCCCCTCCCTATACCTCAGAGCTCAGACTGGGAGAGGGAGAAGCAGCGCAAGGAGCCAATTAAGTTTATTGCAATGCAAGAAGCATGCTGATAGGAGGAGAGAGTGATAGAAAGATGATGTCATCAGTCTGCGGCTTCTCCTTTCTCCGTTCAGTCTAAAGTGCATAGAAGACCTGAAAACAAAGTAAAATTGCAGCAGAGAAGGATCCGGTCCCCCCCGGTGTCAGACTCTTGCAGTTCCAGTACAGCAGAGCTAAAACTGGAAGAGAGAGAAGCAGCACAAGGGGCCAATCAGTTGCACTGCAGTGCAAGGAGGATGCTGATAGGAGGAGAGAGTAGAGTGCCAGAGAGATGAGGGATGGGCTCATCAGTCTGCGCCTTTTCCTTTGAGTCCAGTACAGCAGAGCTCAGACTGGAAGAGGGAGAAGCAGCACAAGGGGTCCAATCAGTTGAACTGCAGTTGCAAGGAGCATGCTGATAGGAGTTGAGAGCTGAGTGATAGAGAGATGAGCTCATCAGTCTCGGGGAGCAGAGAAGACCTGTGCTGTGTGGCAGAGCGGTGTAAATCTCAGGACTGGATGGACAAGGATATACTTATTTTATCTCTATATTTAGCAGTTTCCCACCCGGGGGTTCAGCTTTAAGCCATTAGCATTGGTCTAACACACCTCCTAGCGCGGGGGAGGGGGGGCCTATTCGCTAAGTGGTAATCGTTGGCGGGACCGTTACAGAATCCGGATACCCGCAGGCCTGCGATTTGAGGCGACTTCATTGAATGGCGGAATCTAAGCAGAGACTTCCGAGTCCTCCGGCTCGGCTGCAGAGAATCTTTCCTCCAGTCAGTAGAAGAGAGAAACTTCTACGCGCCAAATAATTGGGCGCTCTATAGAATGGAGCGCAAACGCAGCGCGACGTTTTCGTAACGCCTCGGCACAGCGCAAGGACGCAGAAGAAAAGGTCTTTGTTTTCCCGCTGCACGCTCCTTCTAGGGACAGTGTTCCGAGGCACCAGCCACACATTTTCAACAAGTGACAGTGTGCCCCCCCCCCCCGATGTGACGATTTTCTTTCTTCCGCTAAGCGGAGGAAAAAAAAAAAAAACACACGATGGCTAGAGGGCGGAATGTTACCAATAGGGGATCAGCATCAGACCGGATCACAAAGACCTTCCGTGGGAAAGTCACACCTTTATACCTGATGGGATTTTTCTCACACACTGGTTATATTACGTTGTGCCTTCTATTTCTGTATGTGGATGATGTCATAGTAGGATGACCTCATAGTAATTATTTTCATTTAAAAAAAGTACCTTTTCCCTAATCGTTATACAGCTGTCACATGACCTGACTTTCTCCCAGCCTGTCTGCAGGGGAAACATAAGCAGGAGGAGCTTCTAGTCCTCTGCTGCTGGTCACATGTTCAAAATAAGTAAATAAATAAAATAAATAAAAATAAAAAACAGCCTTTGGAATACGGAGTAAAAAAAAATCATTAACCACTTGCCTAACGGGCACTTTCACCGCCTTCCCGCCCAGGCCAATTTTCATCTCTCTCACACTTTGAATGACAATTGCCCGGTCATGCAGCACTGTACCCATATGAAATCCTCACCATTTTTTTTCACACAAATAGAGCTTTCTTTTGGTGGTATGGTGAGGAGGCACTGATGGGCACTGATAGACTGCACTGATGGGCACTAATAGATGGCAATGATGGGCACTGATGAGGCGGCACTGATAGATGGCACTGATAGATGGTACTGATGGTCACTGATATGTGGCACTGATAGGCGGCACTGATAGACAGCACTGATAAGTGCCACTGATGATGAGGCACTGATGGGCACAGATAGGTGGCACTGGTGGGCACTGATAGGTGGCACTGATAGGCGGCACTGATAGACAGCACTGATAAGTGGCACTGATGATGAGGCACTGATGGGCACAGATAGGGGGCACTGATAGGTGGCACTGATAGGCGGGACTGATGGGCACTGATATGTGGCATTGATAAGTGGCACTGATAAGTGGCACTGATGATGAGGCACTGATAGGTGGCACTGGTGGGCACTGATAGGTGGCACTGATAGGCGGGAATGATGGGCACTGATATGTGGCATCGATAGGCGGCACTGATGATGGGGCATTTATGGGCACTGATAGGTGGCACTGATGGGCACTGATAGGTGGCACTGATGGGCACTGATAGACAACACCGATGATGAGGCACTGACGGGCACTGATAAGTGACACTGTTGATGGGCACTGATTGGCAGCACTGATGGGCACTAATAGGTGGCACTGATTGGCAGCACTGATGGGCACTATGGGGACCGATGTCCCTTTAACAGAAACCAGTTAACAACTTTCTTCTTTTCTTTATGCTGACAAAGTGAGGGGAAAATATAAAGCAGATTAGCAGCTTCTGCTTACTTCCGTGATCAGCTGTCATTGGCTGACAGCTGATCACATGGTGAAGGGCGCACTGCGATTGGCCCTTTACCCCGATCTGTGATCAGACAAGTCCCAGGGGGCGCGTGGGCAGCGTGAAAACAGGAGGACGTCCATGTACGCCCTCCTGGCAAAGGAAGCCTGCGCTGTAGCTGTCTTTTGGCCATAGCGCGGGCACCAAGTGGTAAAAATCAATAAACTGTTTTAAATCGTCTTACAAATATATATTTGAAATCAAATATTTGTTATTATTTGGTAATAACATGATGTGGGTAGAATACATATTGGCTTAAATTGATGATTGCGCGGTTGTGCGACGCCGTACCCAAATAAAATGTATGTCATTTTTTTTTAGAGTTTTTTTTGTTGGTATTTGATCACCTCTTTGTTTTTATTTTTTGCGCTATAAACAAAAAAAGACCAATTTTGAAAAAAAAAACAATATTTTTTCCTTTCTGCTATAAAACATATATATATAAAAAAAAAAATCTAATTTCTTCATCCAATTTAGACCAATATGTATTCTGCTACATATTTTTGGTAAAAAAAAAAAAAAACCCAATAAGAGTATATTGATTGGTTTACTCAAAAGTCATAGCGTCCAAAAACTAATCTTACCAGGGGTTCCCTGAGATCTGAAAATGATGTCAAGGGTTCCTCTGGGGTAAAAGAGGTTGAGAAAGGCTGCTCTGGAGGAACACTAGTTGAGAATGGATGGTCTAGACCAGGGATCTCCAAACCACGGCCCTCCAGCTGTTGCGGAACTACATGTCCCATAAGGCATTATAAAAACACATTCACAGACATGACTAGGCATGATGGTAATTGTAGTTCCTGAACACCTGGAGGGCCATAGTTTGGAGACTCCTGGTCTAGACCAGTGATGGTGAATCTTGGCACCCCAGATGTTTTGGAACTACATTTCCCCATGATGCTCATGCACTCTGCAGTGTAGTGGAGCATCACGGGAAATGTAGTTCCAAAACATCTGGGGTGCCAAGGTTCATCATCACTGGTCTAGATTGATGATGTCATCAGCCTGCTACAGGTATTAGGAAGAACTACCTTAGTCTCCCCATTCCAGAACTGCACTGGTACCAAGATTGACATGAATGTGTCATCTCCATGTCGGCATTTCAGTCCAGGTCCATTTAGAATAAGAGATGGCATTGGATTATGGTTGAAAACTTCAAGCCCCGAGGTCAGAATCATAGACATAGCTCTCGTTTTATTTTGCAACATTTGTGATTGCTAAAAAATAAAAAAAAAAACTGGAGTTTTGAGAGAAGTAATCAGTGTATCTCCTCTCCTCTCCATTTTTATTTATTTTTTGCCCACTAGTCTTCATCCTGCTGCTTTGACAACATGGCTCCTTCGAAACAATTCTGACAATAATGATGGCAGCAGGTGGTTCTGGCGTTCATGTAGCTGACGCATTGCTCTGGATCTGTATAATAGCCGCAGAGCTTATAACGAGCTGGAGTCATTAGACCAATACCTCGTGTGGATATGTGTGGCCGCAGGCGCGTGTCACCAGCTAGGACCTGGCACTAGAAAGAACAGCTGGGGGCCTTTGGCGGAAGATAATGAGAGGAGGAGGGCTCCAAGGCACAGGCACAGAAAACAGGGTACCTGTGATTACACGGCCTGTGATCAGACGCCCGGCTCTGCTACACAACAGAGTCTATTACAGCAAAACCACTAAAACCAAACTGTTTATTGAGGCCGCGACAGAAAATATCAGACTTAAGGCGTCAGCGGCGTGTCACAGGGCGTCCATATCAGGCTGCAATAAATGCTTGCTGGCTTGCAGGCAATTGGTTCCTACTTTGCTGGAGCGAAGGTTAAGCAAACATCATTAGATATATTTTCATAGGTTACCATCATTATTCACAGTTCAGTGGAAAGCAGATACAGTGTATCATTGTACCTGTCGAAAGTCCTTTTACTCTCACATTTTTCAGAAGGCAGCCTATCCATTCACTAGAGACCGGTGACATCACTGAGAATGCAGCCTATCCATTCACTAGAGACCGGTGACATCACTAAGAATGCAGCCTATCCATTCACTAGAGACCGGTGACATCACTGAGAATGCAGCCTATCCATTCACTAGAGACCGGTGACATCACTAAGAATGCAGCCTATCCATTCACTAGAGACCGATGACAGCAGTGAGAATGTAGCCTATCCATTCACTAGAGACCGGTGACATCACTGAGAATGCAGCCTATCCATTCACTAGAGACCGGTGACATCACTGAGAATGCAGCCTATCCATTCACTAGAGACCGGCGACATCACTGAGAATACAACCTATCCATTCACTAGAGACCGGTGACATCACTGAGAATGCAGCCTATCCATTCACTAGAGACCGGTGACATCACAGATAATGCAGCCTATCCATTCACTAGAGGCCGGTAACATCACTGAGAATGCAGCCTATCCATTCACTAGAGACAGATGACATCACTGAGAATACAGCTCATCCATTCACTAGAGACCGGTGACATCACAGATAATGCAGCCTATCCATTCACTAGAGGCCGGTGACATCACTGAGAATGCAGCCTATCCATTTACTAGAGACCGGTGACATCACTGAGAATGCAGCCTATCCATTCACTAGAGACCGGTGACATCACTGAGAATGCAGCCTATCCATTCACTAGAGACCGGTGACATCACTGAGAATGCAACCTATCTATTTACTAGAGACCGGTGACATCACTGAGAATGCAGCCTATCCATTCACTAGAGACCGGTGACATCACTGAGAATGCAGCCTATCCATTCACTAGAGACCGGTGACATCACTGAGAATGCAGCCTATCCATTCACTAAAGACCGGTGACATCACTAAAATACAGCCCATCCATTCACTAGAGACCGGTGACATCACTGAAAATGCAGCCTATCCATTCACTAGAGACCAGTGACATTACAGTGTAAGGCTATTATTACATTTTTCTTTTTTTTTATAAACCTATATATTACCATGGCTTGTATTGTGAATACACCCACATTTTAAGATTACCCCTCTCCTCTCTGCAGGAAAAAGACAGTACCCATCTAATGTTTTATTTTTCAAGGGGAAGTTAAGTGTAATGACAGTTCTAGGCTTTCCTATTAGAAAGCGAGAACTACTAAGTTTATATACTTGTTAACCCCAAAACAGAAATGTACTTTATCATTCTGGCTCCCTACTAGTATGAGGAGTAAAGAGAGTTGTCATTGCTGACCTTCTGAAGAAGCTAGTTATCTGGCTGTCATGCTAATCACTTGGTTTATTAGAGTCATTAAAGGCATGCTAAAGTGAGAAATCCATATTTGCATTCCTGTTCTCCATCATTGAGGCAAAGTAATGAAGTACGAGGATCAACGTGACTTCCAGTATTTTCAGATGGAGAGCTCAACAAGGACCACCCATGAGTTTACTTTAGGATATATTACTAAGACTGTTCACATTAAGCTGATCTCTAAAATCTCGAATATCGGAGTCCCGCAACGGTATACAAATCAACATTTATGCCGAAAAAGCAAAACCCACATTTTGGACTCTCTCGAGTCTCTAAAATCTGGAATATTGGAGTCCCAACGGTATACAAATCAACAACATCTACACCGAAAAAGCCAACCCAAATTATGGACTTTCTTGAGTCTCTAAAATCTCAACTATCGGAGTCCCAATGGTATACAAATGAACAGCATTTACGCCAAGAAAACAAAAACCCAAATTATGGACTCAATGATCGCATTCAACACATGGAAATTCAAAACTGAAAAATAAAAAAAAATATACAAACCCAGAGCTTGTGAACTTTTGACTTTTTTTACATTTTGAATTTTCAAATGTAATCATTGAGTTAATAATTTGGGTTTTGCTTTTTAGTGTAGATCTGGGTTTCTAAACCAGTATTCCGTGGAACCCTAGGGTTCCTCCAGAGGTTGCTAAGGGTTCCTTGGGCAATGAGAAATTTCTGCCTCTCAGATAAGTTCCCACTGACACCATTGATCTTTTTTTAGCTATCTGTAGATGAGTAATTCTTCCCAATGACCACAAGTGTAAGAAACATTCTTCCTACTGACCTTCACAATAATAAATCATGATGGATATGGTCATTTTAAGCAGGGGTTCCCTGAGGCTGGAAAGTTATTTCAAAGGTTCCTCCATAGGCGTGCACACAGGGTGTGCCAGGTGTGCCTGGGCACACCCTAATCGCCTTGTGTGGTGCATATTCCCCCGTGTTTAGACCACTGATATTTCATCAAATAAAAAAATGTAAAAAATAAAATCTTAAAAAATAATAAAAATAAAACTACTGACACTGTCCATTGCCCTACTGACACCAATCTCTGTCCTTATGACACCGTCCTCTGCTCTACTGACACCATCAGTACATATACACATGCACACACACACATATGTGTTTGAGCTTTGGGGTGCACACCCTAATGCAATAGGCTGCGCACACCTATGGGTTCCTCCATGTTGAAAAGGCAAAGCCCAAATTATGGACTCATGGAATCTTATTCAACACGTGGAAATTCACAATGCCAAACAAATCAAAAATTCACAAAACCATGAGCTTGTGAAGGAATTAAAAAAAAACAAACATTGTAGACATCCATTAAATTCTGTTGGGACTCTCTCCACTTTATGAGGCATACAACCTCCCAACAGCAAAATGAAAATAACGTGAACACGCTGCTGCACCCATATTAATGTGCTCTCAGTGTTATCCATTTTCCTTCCTAAACTTTCTCTTGCTTGTCCACCATCTAATTGTCGGCAGGCTTTTACAGACAAACCCCCCGGAGCAAACAGACAGCAATTCAGCTCTGCTAGGAAAAACATGAAATTGTTCGTCTTTCTGCTGTTTAAAGACGGGGGGTGTGTTTATCCATGGCCAGATCACAAACAATAAACTGCAGAAGACCCATTCAGCTGTTTGATTCCAGAATCGTCACCTTCATCAATGGTTGTTTTGGTAGCCTTTTGTAATGGCGTAGTTCCAGTTCAAAAAAGGGAAATTTGCATTTAAACTGGCTGAGAGGAAAAAGCTTCCTGGCTGAATGGCTGTCATTTTCATCCCGGCTATGTCCTGGGGCAGCTGGCTCGTCTTTGTCCCAAAGCCTGGATCGGATATCTTCTGGTGGTTGAGTCTCCCAGGGCCCAGTGTGTTCCATGGTGCAAGCACCGTTCACTTTTTCGGGTTATTGCAGCCTTTGCCTACCTACCTTGGAGCATGTCAAAAAAAAGGAGGCCACAGAGTGCTTCCACCCTTGTTTCAAAAAAAAGTTTCCTTCAACAACTGGCAAAAACAATCCAACCCATTTTTTTTTTTGCCCTTGCCTATTTTTACTACCACCATATGTGCCTATGTATTTGCCCCAGTCCTTTAAGACACTGTCATTCCAGCCCACAATTAACACACTCACCTTCTGGGGTTGTCCCATCCCGATTATGCTCACTTTTGGGGTGGTAGCACTCAGATCAGACCCACTTATTGGGGATAGTCCCATTCCTAGCTATGCAGGAGACACCTACTTTTGTCCTTGATTCTCTCAGTTAATACATTTTTTTGCGTTACCGCACATGCTCAGTAATTTAAAAAACAGGCTAATGCTGTGATCTCAGGACACAGCATCATCAGGACAGATCAACTAAATGTGGGACTGTCCTGGCAAATCTGGGACGGTTGGCTTCTATGCACTACTGGAGATCAAAAGTAGAGATTACCTTGGAGCATGAGAGGGAGGTTGAAATTAAAACCCATGGGGATGCAGTTTACCAGTCTACTTGTTAGTTTAACTGATATACACTGGGGTTGATTTACTAAAACCGGAGTGTGCAAAAGCTGGTGCAGGGAGTGGCTTCACAACAACTCGGTGACTGTTCTTGAATGGTCCAGCCAGAGCCCTGACTTAAACCCAATTGAGCATCTCTGGAGAGACCTAAAAATGGCTGTCCACCAACGTTTACCATCCAACCTGACAGAACTGGAGAGGATCTGTAAGGAGGAATGGCAGAGGATCCCCAAATCCAGGTGTGAAAAACGTGTTGCGTCTTTCCCAAAAAGACTCATGGATGTATTAGATCAAAAGGGGCTTCTACTAAATACTGAGCAAAGGGTCTGAATACTTAGGACCATGTGATATTTCAGTTTTTCTTTTTTAATAAATCTGTAAAAAATGTCAACAATTCTGTGTTTTTCTGTCAATATGGGGTGCTGTGTGTACATTAATGAGGGAAAAACAGAGTGAAAAATTTAAGGGGGTTTAAATACTTTCCGTCCCCACTGTATATACACTATATTACCAAAAGTATTGGGCTGCCTGCCATTACACGCACATGAACTTCAATGGCCTCCCAGTCTTAGTCCGTAGGGTTCAATATTGAGTTGGCCCACCCTTTGCAGCTATAACAGTTTCAACTCTTCTGGGAAGGCTGTCCACAAGGTTTAGGAGTGTGTCTATGGCAGCCCTCAAGCATTCCACTCTCCTGCTCACATTTGGCGAGTGGAATTTAGTTGAGGGCGCGTGTTTCGGCTCAGGCGGGTCCACTCACTCGGGCAGTGGGCAGGTCTGCCCGCCTCGGGCGCTTAGGCAGGACCGCTTGGCTCGGCTGGCTTGGGCGGGTCGCTCGATTTGGGCGGGAGGCGGGTCCGCTTAGTTTGGGCCAATTCGACCTGGCTCGGGCGGGGGGAATCTGCTTGGCTCGGGTGGGAGGCGTGTCCGCTCTGCTCGGGCCAGTTCGGCCTGGCTCGGGTGGGGGGGCGGATCCGCTCGACTCGAGCGGGGGGGGCGGGTCTGCTCAAGTCAGGCGCTTAGGCGGGTCCGCCAGCTCGGCTGGCTTGGGCGGGGGGGCAGGCCACTGGGCTCGGACACTCCTAAACCTTGTGGACAGCCTTCCCAGAAGCGTTGAAGCTGTTATAACTGCAAAGGGTGGGTCAACTCAATCTTGAACCCTACGGACTAAGACTGGGATGCCGTTATACCTTGCCATATTTCCTAACTCTGTTTCTGTTCTCCTGGAGTTTCTTCTATCTACCTATCCTCCTTTGTGTTATCCAGCTTCTCCTGTTATAATTATTATACATCCATATTATACTGTATATCCATACTATAATATAAAATAATCTAGCGGGGGAATGGGAACCCCTTGTAATGGTCCATTTAACAATCACATCTTCATTGATTGCCAGAAGCACTGTGGTCATTTCACTTCATTAGAGACTGCAGAGTTTTACTTTTTCAACCAGAGCCCAGCAGACTTATAGTACAGAATCAGCAAAGGCTCTTTACGTAATGAGAAAACACGGCCACGCCCGCGTACACGTTTATGGTAATTACAAGCCATATGTAAGACAGGGTTTTTTTTTTTTTTTTAATCAATATAGACTATTTACAGTGATGTTTTTTTTATATCTACTAGGTAAAAATCCATTATAGATACCTTAGACAACCTAATGTTTTAATTTTACATATTGGCAATAAGGTCCTTCCTGCTCCCTGCTGCATAGGCCAGTTACAGATTGGGGTGGTTGCCATCTGTTTGTACAATAGAGACCGAGCCATCATTAAAAAAAAAAAAAAAAAAAGAACATTTTATGGATCACAAATAAGTAACTGGCATAAAACTGCGATGCAAAAGACTTTTGTTGCCTCCTGTTAATAAACGCCTGTTGTGTACAGAGCACACATTGTCCTCCTGCAATGGTACAGCATGGGTCAGTTCATTCTCACAGAATGTGTTCTTTCAAGCTTGCTTACTTTAACTATGTAATATTCGCCTAAATTATTTAATGGAAAACAAAAACAAAACATAAAAGATGTAAATATGTACCAGATTAGATGAATAATTTGAAATCCACTTTTATATTTTATCTTATTATAACAGAAAATTGTAAAAAAACAAAAAAAAAACAAATTTGCAGAACATAGTTTACAAGAAAAGCAATTTTTGTAAATGTACTGTAATTTGCCCAATTTGTTTTGCAGTGTGCTGGTCCAGGGTCCTTGTATAGTTAGCCTTGGGTTGCCATCATTACCTACAAATAGGTGGGGCTGTGCCAGATGTGGGCAGGATTATCATGGACGTTGACAGGATATGAGTTGCTGGGAGTCCTTGATTTGCTTATTTTTTAAATATTTTCTTAGATACCGGTAATCTTTTTATTTCTTTGATGTGCTTGGGGCTGATTGGTTCTTAAAGTGGAGTTCCACCCACTTTTACAACTCTTCTGCATCCCTCACTAAACTGCGCACTGTAAACAAATTGGATATTTTTTTATTTTTTTTCTCAGCACCTACTGTATATTTGCTGTATTCATTTTTCACTTCCTTCTCCCTGGCCGTGGCCCATCGCATCATTTCCTGTTTGCAATGCCTTCTGGGAAGGAGCGGCAACTTCCTCTGAAACTGCCGTTGCTATGGAAACCTGACCTGAAACCTATTACACTGCTTGTGCTGTACTGAGCATGTGCGAGATCTGCAAGGATGAGATGCAGGAAGAAATACAGTCTGGCTTCAGATGCCCACACTTAAGATGGCCACGGCCTGCTGTAAGTTTATAAAATAACAAACTACTGCTATAAACTAACAAAACAGACCTTAGTTTACAGACTAACTTTACTACAATACATTAAGCTTGTGTAATATAGGGGTATTTTTATTTAAAAAGTATAATTTCGGCCGGAACACCACTTTAATGACAGTCAATTTTTTTTTTTACCTAAAAATTAACTTAACTGCAGCACCTGACATCCTCAGGGGGAGCCATTCAACATTCAGCACATTCTACAGGAGATTGTCAGAGACTTGGGGCACGTGACAGAAGATTGTAAGAGACTGGATGACCTACAACAGAAGACTTTCAGAGACTGGGAACCTACAATAATAGATGATCAGAGACAAAGTTAATGCTACGGGAGATTGTCAGAGACTGGGGACATACTGCAGGCAGATTTTCAGAGACTAGGTAATATTAAAAGAGATTGTCAGAGACTAGGTAATACTACAAGAGATTGTCAGAGACTTGGTATGTACTATAAGAGATTGGGAGAGACTGAGGACACAGTATAGAGCAGCCTTTTAGGAACTTTTTACCCCAGAGGAACCCTTGAAATAATTTTGAAGGGAACTCCAATTATGATGAGTCCATCAGGGGCTATTAGAAAAATATCCCTTATATTGGTGATGCTAAGTGGGAAGAATGCCCCCCTTTACAAGGGTGACCAGAATGGCACCCTTGCAGTCATGCTGCTTGCTCTGCCAGGTGGCATTGGATCTGGAACTATACAGGCACAATCAGATGGGTGGACAGTTGGCCACAGCCCAGGGAACCCCCTAGCCACCAATGGGGGGAACCCTGGTTGAGAATGGCTAGTATAGTGAGTTGAGAAAGACCAAGGTCATATTACAGGAGATTGTCAGAGACAAGGTAATACTACAAGACATTGTCAGAGACGAGGTAATACTACAAGAGATTGTCAGAGACTTGGTATGTACTATAGGAGATTGGGAGAGACTGAGGACATAGTATAGAGCAGCCTTTTAGGACCTTTTTACCCCAGAGGAACCCTTTAAATAACTTTGAAGGTCCCAAGGAACCCCAATTATGATGAGTTCATCAGGGGCTATTAGGAAAATATATCTTATATTGGTGATGCTAAGTGGGAAGAATGCCCCCCCCCCTTACAAGGGTGGCCAGAATGGCACCCTTGCAGTCATGCTGCATGCTCTGCCAGGTGGCATTGGATCTGGAACTATACAGGCACAATCAGATGGGTGGACAGTTGGCCACAGCCCAGGGAACCCCCTAGCCACCAATGGGGGGAACCCTGGTTGAGAATGGCTAGTATAGTGAGTTGTGAAAGACCAAGGTCATACTACAGGAGATTTCAGAAACTGGGGACAAACTATAAAGTAGCTTTTCTTGATCTTATTTACCCCAGAGGAACCCTTGAAATTATTTTCAGGTCTGAGGAATCTCTGCTAAAACCAATTCATTAGAGGTTAGTGAGAAATATGAACCTACATTGGTAGCGAGTGAGAAGAATGCCCCTTACAGTTGGTGTCAGAATATCACCCTTAAAGACAGCTAGAAGATCATTGGTGTCATGCAGATCACTTTGCCAAGCGGCGTTGGACCTGGAACTATGCAAGCACCATTATGATTACTTAGCCACAGCTCAAGGAACCTCTATCAAAATCTGGAAAAACCCGGGGTTCCATAGAACCCTGGTTGAGAATAGCTGCTACAGAAGATTGTCAAAGACCAAGGTCATACTACAGGAGACTGTCAGAGACTAGGGGCCATAGGATAGTGGTCTCCAAACTGCAGCCAGAGGGCCGGATGTGGCCCTTTGCTTGTTTTTATGTTACCCTTGGGGCACTTTTCCATCAAATGACACCAATGATGGAATACTATTCCTCCCACTGACACCATTGATGGTACTATTATTCTCACTGATACCAACAGTGAGGCCTTCTTCCTCCCATTAAAACCAGTGATGGGGCATTGTGTATGCCCACTCATTCCTGGGGCATTTTCTACTCCCACTGGCCATAGTCTGGTCCCCCTAAATCCTGAAGGACAGTAAACTTTGCTTAGAAAGTTTGGAGGCCCCTGCTATAGGAGATTGGAGGAGAATGAAAACATAGATTGTAAGAAACCGGGGACATACTATAGAGCAGGGGTCTCAAACTCGCGGCCCTCCAGCTGTTGCGAAACTACAAGTCCCATCATGCCTCTGCCTGTGGGAGTCATGCTTGTACCTGTCAGCCTTGCAATGTCTCATGGGAATTGTAGTTTTGCAACAGCTGGAGGGCCGCCAGTTTGAGACCCCTGCTATAGAGGGTTGTCCATGGCCAAGGGCATACTGCAGGAGATTGTTAGAAACTGCGGTATTCTATAGAGGGTTGTCAAAGACCATGATCGTACTACAGGAGATGGTCAGAGACTTCATACACATTTAAAGAGATTGGAGGAGACTGCGGACATACTACAAATGATTGTTAGAAACTGGGGACATAATATGAAGGTTTGTCAGATATCAAGGTCATACTGCAGGAGATTGTCACGGACTAGGGACATACTACAGGAGATTGGAGGAGACTAGGAATAAATTAAATTTAATTGTCAGAGACTTGGAATATACTTCATTAAATTGTCAGAGACTTGGTACATACAATAGGAGATTGGCATAAAATAAGGACACCCTATAGGAGATTGTCAGGGACCAACACATGCTCAAGGTGTGGTTGGAGGCCAGAGGTAATGGTGCTGGTCAGTGGCTGGGGATATATTATATACATAAGCATGCACTAAATGCTTTTAAAGGACCAATCAGCCAAAAACTGATATTTAGGTGAATATAGATGAAACCTAGCGACTGGTTCATCTATTGGCTTCCTTTATTTCTCAGTTACACTGGAAGCATAATCTCCTTACCTTAATTGCCAGCTCTGTTTATGTCCACCTAGGAGTTTTGGGTGTCCTCACCCACCTTTGTGTGTTCCCGCTCTCCCTGTTACATTCTCCATTATATAAAATAAATCAAAATGCATTAGGGATGGTGGGAGCCCAACTGTGTCCTTGGAGAGAGAAGGATTTTTAAGTGTTTGGGAGTGTTTGATCATTATGGCAGTTGAGTTGTCCTTTGCCGTCATGGTGGTAAATGGCCTATATTGTTTCAATGTTTAATCTCATAACGTTGGTCAATGACAAAAATGAACAATGTTCTTCTGGCTTCGTATACCCCATCCCTCCACCACACAACATAAAGGAACACTGTATATCTTCTCCTAACATGCATAAAGTCTTGTCTCTCTTCCATTTTCTTGACAATGACATGGTCTACGATGCCGTTAATCATATCTTTTTTTTTTTTTTAACATCGTAGTCAATGCAAACTACATTAAGACCCGTTTCTAAACAGGATCCCATTCCCTATCCACTTATTAATCATCAACAAAAGCAGATGCATGCACTATTAAGTCCCAGAGCACCGTTCCCAAATGCACCTATTCAGGGCGATGATGGGGGCTCCGTCATACATGACTTATGAAGGGCTTTCTAAGACGAGGAGAATTACCAACCTTGATTACATTAAGGGGTTTCTTTTACATCCCCAGGCTCTTACGGGCTGTAAACTTACAGAACTTAAGCCATTGCAGAGCAATTATGGCCACTTTCAATCAAGAACCCATCATCTACTTTTCTCCCAGCTTCGAGAAAATAAATGCTTGCTTCCTGTTTTTGTTGTGTCATGGCTCGTTGACCTTGTTCTTGAGTTGATCTATTGTGCAATGTATGGAAAGCTCACTTGTGGGCGGATTGCTGATTTCAAGTCAACCTGACTTAAATTCATGCTGTTGTTTGCCAACAGTTTAGGGGAAGTTCAAACCTTTGTGATTCCCTGTGGTGCATTATCACACACAGCATTAAAGTAATAGTAAAGTCTACAAAGTCTTTACCAAGTAACTATAGACCTGTTAGTTTAACTTCTAAAGTCGGGAAGATACTGGAGAGTTTAATAAAAGACCACATAGACGAGTTCTTGCTGGAAAAAAATAGTTTAAGCAACAGACATCATGGATTCATGAAAGACAGGAGTTGTCAAACAAACCTGATTTCTTTTTATGAAGAGGTAAGTAAAACCTTGGACAGAGGGGTGGCTGTGGACGTGGTATACTTGGATTTTGCGAAAGCGTTTGACACAGTTCCCTACACGCGGCTCATGTGTAAGGTAAAGTCTACAGGCTTGGAAATATCAGTTTGTAAATGGATATAAAACTGGCTAAAAGACACTCTGAATGGTCTAAGGTTATCAGTGGTGTACTCCAAGGTTCAGTGCTGGGACCCTTACTTTTTAATATCTTAATAAATGATATTGGGTTTGGGATTAAAAGTAACATTTTTGTCTTTGCAGATGACATCAAACTATGGAGTGGAATAACGTCATTACAGGATGTCTCCAATTTACAAGCCGACCTCAATGCTCTGTCTGATTGGGCGTCTATGTGGCAGATGAGGTTTAATGTTGAGAAATGTAAAGTTATGCACTTGGGGGCCAAGAATATGCATGCATCATACATACTAGGGGGAGTACAACTGGGGGAATCAATGGTGGAGAAGGATCTGGGGGTTTTGGTAGATCATAAGCTCAATAATAACATGCAATGCCAAGCTGAGGTTTCCAAAGCGAGCAAAGTCCTTTCTTGTATTAGGAGAGGTATGGGCTCCAGAGAGAGAGATATCATTTTACATAGTTACATAGTTAGTAAGGTTGAATAAAGACACCAGTCCAACCAGTTCAACCTGAGTGAGAGCCTAAAATTGTCCCTATCCCTGTACATTGTGTCTCATTAAGATGCTCATCTATTATATCATTATTTTTTATTTTTTTTTATGTATTTAAGGTACCCATATAGCGCCATCAATTTATGCAGTGCTCCACACATACATCGCACACTCACATTGGTCCCTACCCTCAAGGTCCCCAACTCACATTCATATACTAGGGGCCAATTTTGGACAGAAGCCAATTAACCTACCAGCATGTCTTTGGAGTGTGGGAGGAAACCGGAGTACCCGGAGGAAACCCACACAGGCACAGGGAGAACATGCAAACTCCAGGCAGGTAGTGTCATGGTTGGGATTCGAACCAGCGACCCTTTTTACTGCTAGGTGAGAGTGCTACTCACTACACCATTTTGCCCCCCTGTACAAATCATTAGTAAGACCTAATCTGGAATATGCAGTTCAGTTTTGGCCACCATTTCTCAAAAAGGATATCAGGGAACTGGAGAAGGTGCAGAGAAGTAGCCTCCTCCGTCCCCCCCTCCCCGCTGTCTTCTGGGAGACACACAGGTCCCAGAAGACAGCAGGGACCAGTGGGACCGCGCAGCGCGATTCGCGCATGCGCAGTAGGGAACCGGGCTGTGAAGCCGCAAGGCTTCGCTTCCTGATTCCCTTACCGAAGATGGCGGCGCCTCCACCCGAGAGCCGAGGGACAGATCGGCTTCGGGTGCCGACATCGCGGGCGCCCTGGACAGGCAAGTGTCCATATTTTAAAAGTCAGCAGCTGCAGTATTTGTAATTTCTTCAGTCATATTTTCATCTTTCCATCTAATAAATCTTCTGCTCTTGTTGTTTGAACTTTGGATAGTAAAACATTTTTTTTCTGCCAGTAAATACCTTATACAGCCCACTTCCTGTTTCTTGTCTGGTCAGTAGCCTAGGCTTGTGACATCATACTCCCTCTCTTAATCTCGTGAGAGTTTGCCAGGATGGGGGGGGGGGGTAATAAGAAGGGCAATGAGAGCTGCCGAGCTGCAGAGCTGGAGGTGTGCCCCTG
This sequence comes from Aquarana catesbeiana, assembly GCF_042186555.1. NCBI lineage: Eukaryota > Metazoa > Chordata > Amphibia > Anura > Ranidae > Aquarana > Aquarana catesbeiana. Next base: position 783,104,926 of record NC_133325.1, on the reverse strand, counting down.
TGTGCCTGTGTAAAATGGCTGCAGCCAGACTCAGTGGAGGGAGATTTCTGCAGCATATTTGGCAAGTACAGAATCGCAGTATATATAAAATAATATGCAAAGTGGTTGGAGGGAAGCTTCAGAATGGCAAAGATGTTTTTGTTACAAATTATGTGAGCAGACTGCAGTTCCTCTTTAAGGTAAATGAAGTAGGTTTATCGACGTTACCAGAGCCATACTGTTTCCTGGATAATATTAGCGATTCCTTAATTGGCTTTACTTATTGCTGAAAATTGCTTTTTATTGTACATAATGACGGAAAGGTTATTTCATTCATTTCATACAAACTGCTTGAAATCTAAAAACTTCAAATCAAACAAACTGACGTCAAAGGACCGGCCTCATGTAGAGATACTTTTCCTAATTGGTGTTTTCTGCTTTGCGGTAAAACAAAGTTGCCTTATAAAAGCCTAATGGAAGCTGAAGAAAGAGCTTTATGCCCGCTGTATGGTTTTCTTTTTGTTTAATACAAGTAGTCTCAGAGTCAATTTGTCTTTGTTGAAGAGGGACAACAAGGCTTTAAATTAAGTGGGTTCAAAGGGGCTGCAGAAAAATAAAAACAAAAAAGGAGGTACCGGTATGCCTGTACAGGTCATAGAAAAAAAACAAATTTTGTAATTATCATTTTCTACGACTGTTAAGAACCTTTGACATAAACCTTGTATAAAACATAAAAAAATACCGCATACTACTTATCTAAAACATACTACATGATATGCATGTTGCCCAATTCAATAGGGAGCCCTAAAACTGTTCTTAGTTGAATAGGCCAGGGCCTACGGCTTTTTTGACTTACTGAATGCAGCTCACTTATTTCAACATAAATAGTGAAAGAACTGATAACTTGCAGCTGACAAAAAAAAAAAAAAACCTGAGACAGAAGAACTGTAAGCATTCAACATAAAATAAACTAATATGGTTACTCAGCTGAACCATCATCCCCTACCAGGTGCCTACTTACTTCCTCCAAGTGAGTTGGCCTCCTTCTTTGTAAAAATCCAGTGCCAGGCTGCCCTCGTCTGCACAATAACAGAATAGGACAGCCTTTCTCAACTTTTTTTACCCAAAAGGAACCTCTAAAATAATTCTCAGGTCTCGAGGAACCCTTACCAAAACCAATTTTTTGGGGGGTCTATGGGAAAAATGCCCCTTACATTGATGGTCAGTAGGAAGAATGCAACCCTTACAGTGATGCTCAGAATGCCACCATTGCAGACAGCTAAAAAGATAAAACTGTTGTCATGCTGTTGACTTTGTCAAGTGGTGTTGACCCAGGAACAGGAGCAGTATCAGGAAAGGTTTGTTCTCCCTCTCTGTTTATGCATACCATAGAATGCTTTTACTGCCCTGTGTCCATTTTCCTGGCCTTCTTGCTCCACTGTGCCCAGAACAGCCCCTCTTCCTGCTCACCCCTTGTCCCAGCCCTGCTCTGCAGGCACCTCCAGATGGGAGGTCAATCGGCCACAGCTCAAGGAACCCTCTAGCACCCTCTGGTGGAACTCTGGTTGAGAGTGGCTGGAATAGGATGTTGTTCCTGCAGTACAGATAAGTTCCTAAAAGAAATTAGGACTTTAGTGCACAGAAGCGGGAATTTGATTTTTACCAGCTGTAATGAAAACTGTAAGGGAGGTCACTGCCATTGAAGGTAGTAAGTATATACCTGGAGTGAAGGTGACTTAACTAAGTGTAGTTTAGTTTGCTTAGAAGGGGGTTTGAGGATTTTATATAATTCACGAACTTGTCCTTTCATAATAAACATTCCAAAGTTAAGATCCTTACAAAAGACAAGCTTTAAAAATTCACCTGTTTGGTGGCCTTCTTCTGTCTCCTATCTTCCCTTTGATCCAGTGCTTCAACCTTCACCACTCTATGTGGCATTCAACACTTCCTGTCAGATGCCTTTGTCCCCCGACTGCCCTCTGTGGTTTCTAACCTTTAAACCCAAAAGACAGAAACACGGTGTGCTACAGGGGACATGGGCATCCAACGTTCCCAAGATGTGTTCAATTTTGAGGGGTCTTACAGAGGCTGCTGTGCTTTAATAGAGTGAAGGTAGGAGACAAGGGCCACGGGGGAGGTGAAAATAAAAGGCTCTTCTTTTGCAGGAACATTTCCACTGGAATATTTTTTAACTTGACAGGGTCACTTTAAAGGCCTATACACTCAGTGTAGACCTCCAACTAACCAAGGTCTACTGAGGGCATTAGTCGTAGACCACTTTGTTGCTAGCAAGTGTGAAAATAACAAAAAGGGTGGGAACATTTTCAGGAGCCTGTAACTCAACCATTGGCAGGTTGAGGCTTTCCTTGGGAGTAGTCACTTCTTGCACTTCCCTCTAACCAAGGTCTAGTGAGGGCATCAATCAGAAACCCCATTACCACACTGGCAAGATTGACTCCCCTAATAAGTTGTGCCATTAACAAAAAGAGTGGGAAAGCCTTCAGAATCCTGTAACTCAACCATCGACGGGATGAGGCTTCATTTGAGAATGACCACTTCTTGCACTTACGAAATAGTTTCCTCTAACCATGGCACACCGAGGACATCAATCAGAGACCACCTTACCACATGGTGGACTCTACTAATAATGTTGTGACAATAACGAAAAAGAGCGGGAAAGTCTTCAGGAGGCTTTAACTCAACCATTGGCAGGATAAGGCTTCAATTCAGGAATAACTGCTCCTTCCACTTACAAAAGAGTTCCCTCTAACAAAGGGCCACTGGGAGCATTAATCAGAGACCAAATTACCACTGACAAATAGGGATGAGCTTCGAGTTCGAGTCGAACTCATGTTCGACTCGAACATTAGCTGTTCGCAAGTTCGCCGAACACCGAACAATTTGGGGTGTTCGCGGCAAATTCGAATGCCGCGGAACACCCTTTAAAAGTCTATGGGAGAAATCAAAAGTGCTAATTTTAAAGGCTTATATGCAAGTTATTGTCATAAAAAGTGTTTGGGGACCCGGGTCCTGCCCCAGGGGACATGTATCAATGCAAAAAAAAGTTTTAAAAACGGACGTTTTTTCAGGAGCAGTGATTTTAATAATGCTTAAAGTCAAACAATAAAAGTGTAACATCCCTTTAAATTTCGTACCTGGGGGGTGTCTATAGTATGCCTGTAAAGGGGCGCATGTTTCCCGTGTTTAGAACAGTCTGACAGCAAAATGACATTTGGAAGGAAAAAACACATTTAAAACTACCCGCGGCTATTGCATTGCCGACAATACACATAGAAGTTCATTGATAAAAACGGCATGGGAATTCCCCAAAGGGAAACCCCGAACCAAAATTAAAAAAAAAAAAATGACGTGGGGGGGTCCCCCTAAATTCCATACCAGGCCCTTCAGGTCTGGTATGGATATTAAGGGGAACCCCGGCCAAAATTTAAAAAAAAAAATGACGTGGGGTTCCCCCTAAATTCCATACCAGACCCTTCAGGTCTGGTATGGATTTTAAGGGGAACCCCGCGCCAAAAAAAAAAAAAAAAAACGGCGTGGGGTTCCCCCAAAAATCCATACCAGACCCTTATCCGAGCACGCAACCTGGCAGGCCGCAGGAAAAGAGGGGGGGACGAGAGTGCGGCCCCCCCCCCTCCTGAACCGTACCAGGCCACATGCCCTCAACATTGGGAGGGTGCTTTGGGGTAGCCCCCCAAAACACCTTGTCCCCATGTTGATGAGGACAAGGGCCTCATCCCCACAACCGTGGCCGGTGGTTGTGGGGGTCTGCGGGCGGGGGGCTTATCGGAATCTGGAAGCCCCCTTTAACAAGGGGACCCCCAGATCCCGGCCCCCCCCCTGTGTGAAATGGTAAAGGGGTACTTACCCCTACCATTTCACTAAAAAACTGTCAAAATAGTTAAAAATGACAAGAGACAGTTTTTGACAATTCCTTTATTTAAATGCTTCTTCTATCTTCCTTCATCTTCTTCTTCTTCTGGTTCTTCTGGCTCTTCTGGTTCTTCCTCCGGCGTTCTCGTCCAGCATCTTCTCCGCGGCGTCTTCTATCTTCTTCTCCTCGGGCCGCTCCGCACCCATGGCATGAGGGGAGGTTCCCGCTCTTCTCTTCATCTTCTTATTCATCCTCTTCTCTTCTTCATCTTCTTCATCTTCATCTTCTCTTCTTTTCTTCTGCGGGCCGCTCCGCATCCATGCATGAAGAGAGGCTCCCGCTGTGTGACGGCGTCTCCTCGTCTGACGGTTCTTAAATAACGGGGGGCGGGGCCACCCGGTGACCCCGCCCCCCTCTGACGCACGGGACATGACGGGACTTCCCTGTGGCATTCCCCGTGACGTCACAGGGAAGTCCCGCAAGTCACTGTGCGTCAGAGGGGGGCGGGGTCACCGGGTGGCCCCGCCCCCCGTTATTTAAGAACCGTCAGACGAGGAGACGCCGTCACACAGCGGGAGCCTCCCTTCATGCATGGATGCGGAGCGGCCCGGAGAAGAAAAGAAGAGAAGATGAAGATGAAGAAGATGAAGAAGATGAAGAGAAGAGGATGAAGAAGAAGATGAAGAGAAGAGCGGGAGCCTCCCCCCTATGCCATGGGTGCGGAGCGGCCCGAGGAGAAGAAGATAGAAGACGCCGCGGAGAAGATGCTGGACGAGAACGCCGGAGGAAGAACCAGAAGAGCCAGAGGAACCAGAAGAAGAAGAAGATGAAGGAAGATAGAAGAAGCATTTAAATAAAGGAATTGTCAAAAACTGTCTCTTGTCATTTTTAACTATTTTGACAGTTTTTTAGTGAAATGGTAGGGGTAAGTACCCCCTTACCATTTCACACAGGGGGGGGGCGGGATCTGGGGGTCCCCTTGTTAAAGGGGGCTTCCAGATTCTGATAAGCCCCCCGCCCGCAGACCCCCACAACCACCGGCCACGGTTGTGGGGATGAGGCCCTTGTCCTCATCAACATGGGGACAAGGTGTTTTGGGGGGCTACCCCAAAGCACCCTCCCAATGTTGAGGGCATGTGGCCTGGTACGGTTCAGGAGGGGGGGGGGGCCGCACTCTCGTCCCCCCCTCTTTTCCTGCGGCCTGCCAGGTTGCGTGCTCGGATAAGGGTCTGGTATGGATTTTTGGGGGAACCCCACGCCGTTTTTTTTTTTTTTTTTGGCGCGGGGTTCCCCTTAAAATCCATACCAGACCTGAAGGGTCTGGTATGGAATTTAGGGGGAACCCCACGTCATTTTTTTTTAAAATTTTGGCCGGGGTTCCCCTTAATATCCATACCAGACCTGAAGGGCCTGGTATGGAATTTAGGGGGACCCCCCCACGTCATTTTTTTTTTTTTAATTTTGGTTCGGGGTTTCCCTGGGGGGAATTCCCATGCCGTTTTTATCAATGAACTTCTATTTGTATTGTCGGCAATGCAATAGCCGCGGGTAGTTTTAAATGTGTTTTTTCCTTCCAAATGTCATTTTGCTGTCAGACTGTTCTAAACACAGGAAACATGCGCCCCTTTACAGGCATACTATAGACACCCCCCAGGTACGAAATTTAAAGGGATATTACACTTTTATTGTTTGACTTTAAGCATTATTAAAATCACTGCTCCTGAAAAAACGGCCGTTTTTAAAACTTTTTTTTGCATTGATCCATGTCCCCTGGGGCAGGACCCAGGTCCCCAAACACTTTTTATGACAATAACTTGCATATAAGCCTTTAAAATTAGCACTTTTGATTATTCATGTTCGTGTCCCATAGACTTTAACGGTGTTCGCTTGTTCGAGCGAACTTTTTTCCTGTTCGCATGTTCTGGTGCGAACCGAACAGGGGGGTGTTCGGCTCATCCCTACTGACAAAGTAGACTTTGCTAATAAAACTGTGACAATACCAAAACCAGTGGAAAAACTCTTCAGGAGCCTGTAAGTCTATCGGCTGGATGAGATTTCAAGTGTAATGACCTCTTCTTGGACCCACAAATAGTTTCCCACCTATAAACCCACCGTCTTTGGGGGAGTTAACCACTCAAATTTTAACGTCCTTCAATAATGAGAGAGCACGGGCTGTAAAGCAACTTCTAAATGAATGCTATGCTTCCAACACTTAGAAGCGCCTTTCATTGTGGTCCGTGGGCCCATTCCATCCTATTGATCTGGCCTTAAGTTTGAGCCTGAATTTGGGGCAATGTGTGCCTTCTCTCTGTTTGTCTTCTGAGACGTTTTTAGTACTTTATACAACAAAGTTTTAAGGAAGCAATTTTCGCACTTCTTTTGTCTCATGTGGTGACTTTTAACTTTGCATTAATCCAGCAATAAAAATAATTAGCTGAAACCTCACTTTGAGAAATTGTTATGATGGCGCGAATAAGTAGAATTATGGGAACCGGTTTAATTGTCACCTAAGGGAATAGTGCAGCACGATAAGACTGGGACCGTCTTTGAGATTTCACAGCGCAAAAAGTTTCCTAAGAACAGCTTTCGCAGTACACATGGTTCAGTTGCTGTGTTGTTCTAGGGAACATAACTACAGTCACCTGGGTAATTAATGCATGCATTCATTTTAGTATGCCCCTTTTGTTAACATATGGATGGTTCTCCTCTCGGCTAATTAGGAGAAAAGCAAAAATAGAAAGTCTGCTGGGCAGCAAGGAACCCATCCGCCTCTCTACTCAAACACAGATGTTCCAAGAAGCAATGAACCTGTACGTCAAGGGTAACTGACGTTTAGATTTGTTTTGAACTGAAGCCCACCTCAATCAAGGGCCAACGTCTAAAAAATGTTGGTCCGGCTGGTATGGAAAGGGGGGGGGGGTACACATCAGGAGGAGGACTTGGGTAAATGTAGAGGTTTATTCTCATTTAGACTTATAAGAAGTAGAAGTATATGATTTGTGGCTTCATCATCTCCTGGAACGTACAACATCTGAAGCCAGCAACTATACAGAGATAGTTAAAAAAATTTATAATCAGCGCAATAATCAATATAATAATGTCAAATCAATTTATAGTGTAATTAGCCTACTAATAGGCAACTCCTTCTCCTGGTGTTCCTGGACAAGACAGACCTCCTCCCGGGTTCTCACTATGTAGACCCCACCCTTAGTGTAACATCTCTTAGGATTTTCCGGGAACACGAATCCTCATCACAGTGCACCTAGACAGAGAGCCTCCCAGACTTTTGAATAAAATTAATTTTTTTTTAAATATAATATATATATGGCACTACATTGAGAATGCTGGAAATACACTATATTACCAAAAGTATTGGGACGCCTGCCTTTACACGCACATGAACTTTAATGGCATCCCAGTCTTAGTCCGTAGGGTTCAATATTGAGTTGTCTCACCCTTTGAAGCTATAACAGCTTTAACTCTTCTGGGAAGGCTGTCCACAAGGTTTAGGAGTGTGTCTATGGGAATGTTTGACCATTCATCCAGAAGCATATTTGTGAGGTCAGGAACTGATGAGAAGGCCTGACTCGCAGTCTCCTCTCTAATTCATCCCAAAGGTGTTCTATTGGGTTGAGGTCAGGACTCTGTCAAGTTCCTCCACCCCAAACTCGCTCTTCTATGTCTTTATGGACCTTGCTTTGTGCACTGGTGCACAGTCATGTTGGAACAGGTAGGGGCCATCTCCAAACTGTTCCCACAAAGTTGGGAGCATGAAATTGTCCAAAATGTCTTGGTATGCTGACGCCCTAAGAGTTCCCTTCACTGGAACTAAGGGGCCAAGCCCAACCCCTGAAAAGCAATCCCACACCATAATCCCCCCTCCAACAAATGATTTGGACCAGTATACAAAGCAAGGTCCATAAAGACATTGATGAGGGAGTTTGAGGTGGAGGAACTTGACTGGCCTGCCTCACCCGGATAGAACACCTTTGGGGTGAATTAGAGTAGAGACCGCGAGCCAGGCCTTCTTGTCCAACATCAGTGCCTGACCTCACAAATGGACTTCTGGAAGAATGGTCAAACATTCCCATAGACACACTCCTAAACCTTGTGGACAGCCTTCCCAGAAGAGTTGAAGCTGTTATAGCTGCAAAGGGTGGGCCAACTCAATATTGGACGAATTATAGTCCGTAGGGGCTATAGTATTACAGTATCATTATAGCCCATGTGCTTGTAAAGGCAGGTGTCCCAATACTTTTGACAATATAGTGTGTGCATATATATATATATATATATATATATATATATATATATATATATATATATATATATATATATATTTATATATATTTTTTTTGATAGATATTACAGGGCAACTTTGGGACTTCCTCGGCTCAGCCACTTGCAGCTTTTTTTAATTTTATTAAGTGGGTCAAAAAGACGTAAATTCTGTAGTCTTTCACCTTGCAAAAAGAAAGAAAATAGAACAAAAGCTGCAGATCTGAAAATGCCTTTGCATACCATGCAATGGGGTATTCTTTATTAAACATGAATATTAAAATACAGCGCAATTTAAACAGAATATTAAATATTAAGGATTTCTAAAATTAATATTTAAATATTTAAAGGAGAAAAAATAAAGCACTTTAGAGGCAATGTTAATTTGAAGTATCATAAAGACAGGCATATTACAAATTTAAGCTTAGATGTTCCTCTGTGATATACTATTTCCACTAAGTGCTAGAGGTCATATTTTAAAGGGTGTTGTAGTTAGGAAATCGGGTGAACTTAAAGCAGACCTATAGTTGAATGCTGACATTAAGCTCACTTAGAAGCCTTTCTGGGAATCAGCAATAAAGAGAATTTGACACGGAGAAATTCAGCCCTTTCCTAGGAAATACTCTTCTTTTTTCCTGCAGTGCCGTTCACATGACCAATTGGTCACATGATCACCGTTGAAGTGGAGGATGCCCAATATACATCTTCCATTCAACTTCTTCCAATAAAAAAAGACAAACAACAGCAATGCATTATTCCGTGGCACATATGGACCTATACTAAATGGATACAGGTTGGTGCAGTTACACCTATATGGGGTTGGTTTACTAAAACCAAACAGGCTGTTCACTTTGCAAAGGGAATTTTCCCCCTTAGCTTAGTGAATGTGGTGAAATTTCACTTTGCAAAGAATACCCAATCATGTGCAAGGAAAATAAAACAAAAAAAAAATGCATGTTTGCATGCATGTGATTGGACGATAAAAGTCAAGAGAGCTTCACCTCATTCACTAAGTCCTAGGGAAAATTCCATTAAAAAGTGCAACTTCCCTTGCAAAGCGAATGGGGTATTTGCTTTTAGTAAATCACCCGACATTGTAAACCTCCCAATGCTCCCTGCCAGTCTTAAACCCAACTCTACCAAATTTAGTGGGATGTCATCAGGGCTGCTTATCAAAATCTGGGCTAGGCACCTGCTTGGGCTGTGCCCTCTAATGCATGCCTATAGAGCAGCCTTTCTCAACCTTTTCATCACGGGGGAACCCTTGAGATAACTTTCTGGCCTTAGGGAACTAATAATGACTATATCTACAACTCATGATACATTAGTGTGATGGTCAGTGGGAAGAATGCTCCTTACATTTGTGGTCATTGGGAAGAATTACCCTTTTACAGGTAGCTAAAAATATCAATGGTGTCAGTGGGAACTTATCTGAGAGGCAGAAACTGTTCATTGCTCAAGGAACCCCTGGCAACCTCTGGAGGAACACTAGGGTTCCATGGAACCCCAGTTGAGAAACCCTGCTATAGAGAGTTATGGAGTATGAGCTTTGTACTTCACACCTACTATTGGTAGGATTGAATGAGAGTGCAGAGCTCTTCCATGCTCTGGCCAGTAAGCTTTTGCAAAGCAGCTTTGTGACCAGAGGCTCTAATAGGCTTCAAAAAAGGGTCGGCTGGGAGCACAGAGCATTGCGCTCCGAGCCCACCCAGTTGTGTGACGATAAGCAAATGAATTTTTGCTATTTTCACACTAAAGTTCCTCCCCACCAATCAGGAGGCAGGTCTGTGAGACCTGTTTCCTGATTGGCCAAAGCGTCAGGCGATCCTATTGGATGCCTATCGCTTTGGCGGAAGAGAAGACATATGGCGGAGGAAGCTGGAGGAGCGGACACCAGAGCCGCCAAGGCCACTGCCCGCACTCCAGGAGAGGACACCACAGCCCCGCCACATGAGCGGGTAAGTGCCAGACCGCCCGCGGGGGGTTCTGTTTCGTTGCCATGCCGTGGGGGGAGTTGTTTGTTTGCCGCTCCCCATAAAGAAGAACCCACCAGCTGCCACTGGCCTCTTCCCATACAAGTCACTGGAAATGCAAAAGCAGCTTTAAGCAGGTTGATGCACCTTAGAAGGAGGTCAAATCCAGGTCAGAAGAAGGTCAAATGCACCCGTCAATATACTCTGAATGATATCAGAAGCATCCTTAACTGGCCTGAAAAGCAAGTTGACTGCACCTAAAAACAAGCTAGATTTTGCTCATCAACACTAGCCCTCGGACTGGAAGAGGGGGCTGGTGGTGGGGGAAAGGGAGTTAGGTGCAGTTAATCTTTAGATGAGATTCTCAGTTGACCCACCTTTACCATATCTCTTTACAGTATGAGATTGAGTGTTTAATCAGACAAAATATTGCTACAGACCATCTTGGCTGCTCAAAAAGGGCTTTGACGACCACCTTGGACCACCAAGGTAAAGGTGACCATCGAAATTGCAATCTAAAATGCTGACCAAGTGTTGCAAACCTCCCCAAAGTGAAATTTACAGACAGGGCCCAAAAAATTTACTTACAGCACCCATTTTTTTTACTGGCACAACACGTGAAACTTACTGACAGAGCCGATATTTTAACTGGCACGTCAAAGTACATAAAATGACCATTTTTAGTGCAAATATCAATATTTAAGCTATAAACATGTAGCTAGTGCTATTAGTAATGTGTTTAAGGTATAACAAAAGGAAAAATTTCTCAATTCACATGAAGGTCTATATAACACAACACAGAGTTCCCCCTTACATCAGAGTCTGCAGGGTTCTCCTTTACAGTGCAAGGGGACACTCTGCGGACCCTGATGTAAAAGAGAAATCGGTGGAGTATGATGTAAGGATGATGCTGCAGACTCCAGTGTAAAGGGATTCCACAGAGCTCACCTCTACATCACAGTCCACAGAGTTCCCCCTTACATCAGACTCCACAGAGTTCCCCATTGCATCACAGTCACCCAAGTTCTCCCTTACATGAGAGTCCACAGAGTTCCCCCTTATAGTGTAAGGGGAAACCCTGTGGACCCTGATGTAAAAGGGGAACACTGTGGAACCCGATATAAGGGGGGACACTGCAGACCATGATGTAGAGGGGAACACTGTGAACTGTGATGTAAAAGAGAAATCGGTGGAATCTGATGTAAGGAAGAATGTTGAGGACTCTGATGTAAAAGGAGTTTACAGAGCTCCCCTCTACATCACAGGCCACAGAGTTCCCCCTTAAATCAGACGCCATAGAGTTCCCCCTTACATCAGATGCCGCAGAGTTCCTTCTTACATCAGAGTCCACAGAGTTCCCCTTTACATCAGAGTCCACAGGATTCCCCCTTACAGCGTAAGGGGGAACCCTGTGAACCTCGATGTAAAAGGGGAACACTGTGGACCCTGATATAAGGGGGGACATTGCAGACTATGATGTAAAGGGGAACCAACTGGCCCACTGCAAGGTGCAGAATGGAGAGGTAACATGGAGTCCCATCCACCATTTGCTGTGGTAACCTTTGTTTTGTAGTTGACCCATGCCCCTCTTCCTGGTTTGTGACCGCACCTTCACCCAGTTTTCCAAAATTCAACAATGACTCTGAGAATTACTACTTAAATACGGCTCTTGTATTTTGGAGTGTCTTGCCTAAGGTTTGCAACATTTATCATGTTAGGATGGTGATATTTTTCAAATGAAGAAACATAATGTCTGCGTGTCATATCTTGAATTTGTGCGTGATGAGACTGACAGCCGGGTGGTGGAGTGGGCAATGTAAGGTCTCTGCACCACATATTCTATCTTTCAAAGTTAACAGCTGGGCTCCTTACAATATTAATGAGCCTGGTGCCGTTGTTAGACCAGCACTTGCCCATTATCTTGTACCTAGCATGGCATCCTCAGCGTCTTTAGCGAGCCTAATTTGTTACCTAAGCAAATATGACACAAAGCCCAAGAGGGGATCCAACCCCGGTCTCCCACCGGCTGCTTCTTTCTCCTAATTGACCTACCAGCGTAGAGCCGTTTTTTTTTCGCAGGCAAGGAAGATTTATGATGTAAGGACTTTGTACATCACAGAATAGGACATGATTGTATTAATTCTTTCTATCCCGGTAGGGAATTCTCTGCGGAAGTCAAAACACATCACAACGATTGTATTAATCCATGGCTGAACCTTCTCTCAGCAAAAAAAAAAAAAAAATACATGCTTCCAAATTATAAATAAAGAGATTTCCATTTTGAGTAGGCATAAAAAAAATATTTCAGCTTGTTTTAAATGTAGAATAAATTAAAAGTTCCAAAGCAATTAGCTGTACATAATGCGGTGTATTTAAAAAACCTAATTGTTTGGATTACTTGCCTTCAATCTATTTCCTGTATGATTCTACAGCCTGTACCTTCGTCAGTGTCGGCAGCGCTGCAGTTTGCATTGTAATGTAGGGACGGGTGGTGGATACTAATATATGGCAGAATTAAGGAACACAAACACAGAAACAACGAGGAAACAGAAACAACGAGGGGCTCCTGACCTTGCACTGTTGATTCTGTATATCGACCTCGGCTTGCTTAACTATTTTCTGCCTGCTTCCTTGCTACTGACCCCGGCCTGCTCCTTGACCTTGCTCTGCCTGCTTCCCTGGTACTGACCTTGGTCTGCTACTGGACCTTGCTTCTCCTGCTTCCCTGGTACTGACCTCGGCCTGCTACTGGGCCTTGCTCTGCCTGCTTCCCTGGTACTGACTTTGGCCTGCTACTGGACCTTGTTCTTCCTGCTTCCCAGGTACTGACGTTGGCCTGCTACTGGACCTTGCTCTGCCCGCTTTCCTGGTACTGACCTCAGCCTGCTCCTGGACCTTGCTCTTGCTGCTTCCCTGGTACTGACCTCTGCCTGCTACTGGACCTTGCTCTTGCTGCTTCCCTGATACTGACCTTGGCCTGCTACTGGACCTTGCTCTGCCTGCTTCCCTGTTACTGACCTTGGCCTGCTCCTGGACCTTGCCTTGCCTGCTTTCCTGGTACTGACTTATTATAATTAATCAGAAACCGAATTGAAACCGAACAACAATTAATGCCTTTTTATTTTATTTTTTATAGAGCAGGGAAAGGTTACAGAAAAAAAAACTGTTGGTAGTTAGACTTTAAAGGATAAGTTCACCTTTTTCAAAAAAAATAAATAAATGCACATCTTTTTGCAGGTAAAGAAAAATGTGCATTTATTTATTTATTTTTTTACTTGGAGCACGGAAAGCACTGCACCCGCGATCAGCAGATCACGGGTGCCATGCAGGACTCCTGCAGTCTTCTCAGTGTATCTGTCTGCTCATACCTCATACGGCCAGGCAGATTTGCAATGACAGGAAGAAGAAATGATCTACCAGAGAGCTCAACAGCGCCATGGTAGTTCATTGAAACTACAAGCCAACAGCTGCAAAGGACGTCGGGACTTGTAGTTTTCCGTTCACAGAGGATTGTGAGTGAATGATGTGGATGGATGGGCAGCTACGTTATTTTCAAATAGTGACAGTGGGTGCCCGGAGAAGATGCCCACCTGCTGTCACTGGGGAGGGGGAAGAGGCTGCAGCTGCTGGAACATGTTAGCGCCAGAGTGCATCAGCGCACACGTCCAGGTGCTTTGGCGCCAAGCTGCCTATTTAAAAGAGATCCCGTTGTGTGCTAATCATTGGATGTTCTTCAGCTTTCCTGTGACTCTCGTTCCTGTGTTCCTGCTTTTGCTGACTGATCTTCTGTTGCTGACCCAGCTCGCTCCTGACCTTGGCTTGCTTGACTATTCTCTGCCTGCTTCCCTGCTACTGGCCCTGGCCTGCTCCTTGACCTTACTTTGTCTGCTTCCCTGGTACCAACCTTGGTCTGCTACTGGACCTTGCTCTTCCTGCTTCCCATGTGCTGACGTTGGCCTGCTACTGGACCTTGATTTGCCTGCTTTCCTGGTACTGACCTCAGCCTGCTTCTGGACCTTGCTCTTGCTGCTTTCCTGGTACTGACCTTGGCCTGCTACTGGACCTTGCTTCTTCTGCTTCCCCGGTACTGACCTCAGCCTGCTCCTGGACCTTACCCTTGCTGCTTCCCTGGTACTGACCTTGGCCCGCTACTGGACCTTGCTTCTCCTGCTTCCCCGGTACTGACCTTGGCCTGCTACTGGACCTTGCTCTTCCTGTTTCCCTGGTACTGACCTTGGCCTGCTGCTGGATCTTGCTTTGCCTGCTTCCCTGGTACTGACTTCGACCTGCTACTGGTCCTTGCTTTGCCTGCTTCCATGGTACTGACCTTGGTCTGCTACTGGACCTTGCTTTGTCTGCTTTCCTGGTACTGACCTTGGTCTGCTACCGGACCTTGCTCTTCCTGCTCCCCAGGTACTGACGTTGGCCTGCTACTGGACCTTGTTCTGCCTGCTTTCCTGGTACTGACCTCAGCCTGCTACTGGACTTTGCTCTGCCCGCTTTCCTGGTACTGACCTCAGCCTGCTCCTGGATCTTGCTCTTGCTGCTTCCCTGGTACTGACCTTGGCCTGCTACTGGACCTTGCTCTGCCTGCTTCCCAAGTACTGACGTTGGCCTGCTACTGGACCTTGCTCTGCCTGCTTTCCTGGTACTGACCTCAGCCTGCTCCTGGACTTTGCTCTGCCCGCTTTCCTGGTACTGACCTCAGCCTGCTCCTGGATCTTGCTCTTGTTGCTTCCCTGGTACTGACCTTGGCCTGCTACTGGACCTTGCTCTTCCTGCTTCCCATGTACTGACATTGGCCTGCTACTGGACCTTGCTCTGCCTGCCTTCCTGGTACTGACCTCAGCCTACTCCTGTACCTTGCTCTTGCTGCTTCCCTGGTACTGACCTCTGCCTGCTACTGGACCTTGCTCTTGCTGCTTCCCTGTTACTGACCTTGGCCTGCTCCTGGACCTTGCCTTGCCTGCTTTCCTGGTACTGACTTATTATAATTAATCAGTGTATTGAAACCGAACTACAACTAAAGCCTTTTTATTTTATTTTTATAGAGCAGGGAAAGGTTACAGAAAAAAAAGTCAGTAGTTAGACTTTAAAGGATAAGTTCACCTTTTAAAAAAAAATAATAAATGCACATGTTTTTGCAGGTAAAGAAAAATGTGCATTTATTTATTTTTTTTTACTTGGAGTATGGAAAGCACTGTACCCGCGATCAGCAGATCACGGGTGCCATGCAGGACTCCTGCAGTCTTCTCAGTGTATCTGTCTGCTCATACCTCGTACGGCCAGGCAGATTCGCACTGACAGGAAGAACAAATGATCTACCAGAGAGCTCAACAGCGCCATGGTAGTTCATTGAAACTACAAGCCAACAGCTGCAAAGGGTGTCGGGAGTTGTAGTTTCCCATTCGGAGAGGACTGTGAGTGAATGATGTGGCCGGATGGGCAGCTACATTATTTTCAAATAGCGACAGTGGGTGCCCGGAGAAGATGCCTGCCTGCTGTCACTGGGGAGGGGGGAGAGGCTGCAGCTGCTGGAACATGTTAGCGCCAGCATGCATTAGCGCACACGTCCAGGTGCTTTGGCGCCAAGCTGCCTATTTAAAAGAGATCCCGTTGTGTGCTAACCATTGGATGTTCTTCAGCTTTCCAGTGACTCTCGTTCCTGTGTTCCTGCTTCTGCTGACTGATCTTCTGTTGCTTACCCGGCTCCCTCCTGACCTTGCGCTGTTTATTCTGGATAATGACCTTGGCTTGCTTGACTATTCTCTGCCTGCTTCCCTGCTACTGACCCCGGCCTGCTCCTTGACCTTACTCTGCCTACTTCCCTGGTACTAACCTTGGTCTGCTACTGGACCTTGCTTCCCCTGCTTCTCTGGTACTGACCTTGGTCTGCTACTGGACCTTGCTTTGCCTGCTTTCCTGATACCAACCTCAGCCTGCTCCTGGACATTGCTCTTGCTGCTTCCCTGGTACTGACCTTGGCCTGCTACTGGACCTTGCTTCTCCTGCTTCCCCAGTACTGACCTTGGCCTGCTACTGGACCTTGCTTCTCCTGCTTTCCTGGTACTGACCTTGGTCTGCTACTGGACCTTGCTTTGTCTGCTTCCCTGGTACTGACCTTGGTCTGCTACCGGACCTTGCTCTTCCTGCTTCCCAGGTACTGGCGTTGGCCTGCTACTGGACCTTGCTTTGCCTGCTTTTCTGGTACTGACCTCAGCCTGCTTCTGGACTTTGCTCTGTCTGCTTTCCTGATACTGACCTCAGCCGGCTCCTGGAACTTGCTCTTGCTGCTTCCCTGGTACTGACATTGGCCTGCTACTGGACCTTGCTTCTCCTGCTTTCCTGGTACTGACCTTGGTCTGCTACCGGACCTTGCTCTTCCTGTTTCCCTGGTACTGAGCTTGGGTGCTACCGGACCTTGCTCTTCCTGCTTCCCAGGTACTGACATTGGCCTGCTACTGGACCTTGCTTTGCCTGCCTTCCTGGTACTGCCCTCAGCCTGCTTCTGGACTTTGCTCTGCCTGCTTTCCTGATACTGACCTCAACCGGCTCCTGGACCTTGCTCTTGCTGCTTCCCTGGTACTGACATTAACCTGCTACTGGACCTTGCTTCTCCTGCTTCCCCGGTACTGACCTTGGCCTGCTACTGGACCTTGCTTCTCCTGCTTTCCTGGTACTGACCTTGGTCTGCTACTGGACCTTGCTCTTCCTGTTTCCCTGGTACTGACCTTGTCCTGCTGCTGGACCTTGCTTTTCCTGCTTCCCTGGTACTGACTTCGACCTGCTACTGGACCTTGATTTGTCTGCTTCCGTGGTACTGACCTTGGTCTGCTACTGGACCTTGCTCTGCCTGCCTTTCTGGTACTGACCTCAGCCTACTCCTGTACCTTGCTCTGCCTGCTTTCCTGGTACTGACCTCAGCCTGCTCCTGGACCTTGCTCTTGCTGCTTCCCTGGCACTGACCTCTGCCTGGTACTGGACCTTGCTCTTCCTGCTTCCCTGGTACTGACCTTGGCCTGCTACCTGACCTTGCTCTGCCTGCTTCCCTGGTACCGACCTTGGCCTGCACCTGGACCTTGCCTTGCCTTCATTCCTGGTACTGACCTCGTCCTGCTACTGGACCTTGCTTTGCCTGCTTCACTGGTACTGACCTTGGCCAGCCTGGACCTTGCTATTTCTGCTTCCCTGGTACTGACCTTGTCCTGGACGTTACTCTGCCTGCTTCACCGATACTGACCTCAGCCTGCTCCTGAATCTTGCTCTTTCTGCATCCCTGGTACTGACCTGGGCCTGATACTGGACCTTGCTCTGCCTGCTTCCCTGGTACGGACCTTGGTCTGCTACTGGACCTTGCTTTTCCTGCTTCACTGGTACTGACCTTGGTCTGCTACTGGACGTTACTCTGCCTGCTTTCCTGGTACTGACCTCAGCCTGCTTCTGAACCTTGCTCTTCCTGCATCCCTTGTACTGACCTGGGCCTGCTACTGTACCTTGGTCTGCCTGCTTCCCTGGTACTGACCTTGGTCTGCTACTGAACCTTGCTCTTCCTGCTTCCCTGGTACTGACCTCAGCCTGCTCCCATACCTTGCTCTTTTTGCTTCCCTGGTACTGACTTCAGCTTGCTCCTGGAACTTGATCTTCCTGCTTCCCTGGTACTGACCTCAGCCTGCTACTGTACCTTGCTCTGCCTTCTTCTTGTCCTCGGTGTTCCTTACCGTGTAAGACCCTGGCTTATCTTGACTACATGTCTGTCTGTGGCAATCACCTGATACCAAGCAATTGGCACCCGTGCTTCTTTGAGCCTTGTACCTCTGTCACCACATTCATTGGTGCTCAGACCAAAGCTGCAAGGGAATCCTTCTTGTCAACTCAGCCTCCAACCAAGTTATGTGACAAAAGCATTACAAATAACACCAGCAATTTTGTGTTCAAATTTACACAGGACTTTTTTTTTTAACGCAATTACAGATAAACTCTAAATTGCCTCTAAGGCTTGCAAACCCGTTAATAATTTATTTTGAACTACAGCCCGTCCTAAAACTTGACAGCAACATTAAATGTGACTAATTGGATACAAAAACCTGCCAGAGACAACAGATGGGAGAAAAGGAGTCGAGTTTAAATGGGAATTGCAAAATGAACACTCTTTCCTTTTCTCTTTATTTTGCGCAGAGGGTCTTGAGTGGAAAATTGTGATATTGTTCCAGGAGATGATAGCAAAACACGGCAGGGAAGTGAAAAAGTGAGGTATTATTTCCCAGCAAAGCAGGCACAGTATCTGGTGAATAAAAGAGTACAGAAGTACAGCCCTTCTACCTACTGTTTAAACCTCATGCCGTGCAGCGCCAACTCTGGCAATTAAGGAAGCGGATTGCGGCGCACCGTTCAAATAATCATTGTTTTTAATTGTTTGCTTGCAGCACCTGTTGGTACAGAGAGTACTCAGAGAAAAAGTTGAGAAGTGTATTACAAAACAAAACTGCAAACTAAACTTGGATAACTGAGCAAGCAATAAAACCTGTTACGCTGTGCTCGCTCAATCTGCAATAAAACTTAAACTGGAGCTTCAATATTAGTAAAAAAAAACTAACGAAATCCTACTTCAATTTGTATTATTGTGTTCTGTTCCCCAGGAGACAAAGTACCTGCAGCAAATTGTCCCATTTTCTTAGGCGTTGTCTAAGACTAGCTGTAAGGTCAGACAGCTAGCAAGGAGATGGTTGTTCTGACAGATGGCAATCTTCTACATCTCCAAGCACTTACTTACTTGCTTGGAACATTTTAGCTGACATGCCCCCCTCCTCCTACATTCCTCATAAGGAGCTTGTTTTGGGCAAGTGCTTGGAGATGGAGAAAAGTGCCCTATGTCAAATCGACCAACTCTTTTCTAACTAGGTTGTTGGACAGCCATGGGGGGAAAAGAGATGTCCTGTCTGACCACACAGTTACCAATTAGCTCAACCAATTAGACTTGAGTGCTTCCCACAAAGCAGACTGTCTAACATGGTGAACATGCAAACTGGAGGAAAGAGCATAGAGATTACTGTTCATTCCTTGTCCTATTAGCAATCTAGGGGAGGAGAGGAGACTAAGGCTGGCCATAGATTATGCAATTTTCTTTCCTTCAACTATCAGTTGAAGGAAAGAAAGTTGCTTGATTCCCCCATCAACACGGTCATGGTTGATGGTGGAATCCCTCCTGCTGCGCCATTGTATTCTGACAGCGCAAGGTTTTTCCACGGTCAGAATACAATGGCCACTGCTGGAGGCACTGCACTGCTATAGCCTCAGACGGTTCCCGCTGAACCAGCCAAATTTCGATCCGTCTATGGCCGGCTTAAGGAAGCAGAACTCCAGCAGCCATGTTTTTTCCTACAGCATCCATCGGATAGGTGAGTAACCCTACAATGATTGATGGGGGAAAATGGGGCTTTTGCAAAATACACACGAAGGATGCCTTCAGCTGTAAGAGTAAGGTTGGACATAAGTGTACTGAGCTCCAGGGTTTCACATTTTTTGCTTGGAGTTCTGCTTTGGAGTCCTGAGGACCATCTATTTTTATGTTTCTATTGTATAGCATACATATTTTCTTGGTGTTTCGCTACTTATGGACCTGTGTGATCACTCACAGACCTACAGTGGATCATTAGAGAGTTATTTTTATGGCTGTAACTGTGTCATGAGTGAGGAGGGAAGGATGATCGGAGTAGGTCAACACAACTGAGATTGAAGATGCAAACAAAAACTGGTTCCTTGGTATAGAGTGTAATCTAAAGTGGGCCTGCACTTTGTTGATGCAGGGCAAAGCAACAGGACCACCTAACTGCCATCCTGTGTACGTAATTACCTTACCTCTACCCCCCCCCCATAGGAGTAAAAGGGAATATCGGGGGGGGGGGGGGGCCATTTACGCTGTTGTGGTGAATTTAAGCATATGTGTTGATGTGCATTATGCCATGTGCTCCATTAAGGCAGCCATTTTTTTTTTTTTTTTAATGGGATTCCTAATGCATGTGAACACACCTAAAAAGGTGCATGTACAATTTCTTGCAACACACATTAGTGCATTGATGCTCATTGTGCTGTTCTGTGGCAAGGTTTGTTGGGATGCCATTAGGAGTGAATGGCAGTGCTGGGACAAGGCCATCTAGAGCCCAGGGCAAACATGCCAAACTGCGACCCCCAAGATATATTAGCATTACTGTATGTGTTATCAAACCCCCCCCCAAAAAAATTGAGCATTAATCTGCACGCCTATTCCCTAAGAATAAATTCCCCCTCCTCCGAAGGGCAAATCCGCCCCCCTGCTGAAATCTTTAACCCCTATCCCCCCTCCCAGCTCAAATCCTCTCTCTACCCAAATCCCCTCCCCCCCCCACCCGGCACACACCCCCCCCCCAAAAAAAAATTCACTCCTCCTAGAACAAATCATCTACTCCTCAAATCCCTCCCCCCCACTCAAAATCCCCCCTCCTAGCACAACCCCTCCCTCAAATACCCCACCATTCATCCCTACTGGCAGAAATCCCCCCCAAAAAAAGATTACCCCTCCTAGCACAAATCCCCTCCCCCTTCTTCAATATCACCTCTTCTAGCACAAACACCCCAAATCTCCCCTTCTAACACAAATCCTTTTCCCTCGAACCCCCCCCAACACAAATCCCCCAAAATCACCTTTCCTAGCTCAACCCCAAATTCCCCCACCCAACACAAATCCCATCCCCCCCAATCTCCTGGTGGTGCCCCTCCTTCTCACATGATACCACAGTGCCCAGGGCAGCCCCCCCCATACACCTTATTCCAGCCCTGCTGAATGGCACTGTGTGAATTGGTTCTGGGTACTTTTCGATATGGGGAGCATTTGACTCACACGCCTCCCTCACACATGTCAGCCCTGATGCTTTTTTGATTTGCACTGTCAAATGGGTGCAAGTCGGAACTAGGAACCTACAGATGGCATCCTCTCTTAATTTGACGGTTGAACAATGGGGCAGCTGTGAAAAGTGGCAGTTAGGTGAACCTGTTGCTTTTCCCTGAATAGCAATGTTCCCTGCAGCCATCTCCTGTGAGCCCAGGGTGGCTTAAAGTAGAACTATAGGCAAAGCTTTTTTTTTTTCATTCTGAATAGATTAAGGGAGGATTATAACCCCTGTAAGGTTTATTTTTGTCATCTTTTTGTCCCATTGAAGAGATTTGCCTACACTTCCTGTCCCATAGCTGAACAGGAAGTGAGAGGAAATCCTTGAAAATTAGGGGAATCTCTTGAGGACCCCCCAGGTCACCAGAACAAGTGTCCCCGTTGAAAGATTTCCCCTCTATTACTTTTCATGGGGAAACCCAAAATTGTGGATTTTCTTTTACTTTCACTTTCAATGATAATGGTAAACCAGACAAATAAAGAGGCTGAATCTCCCTAATGGGGGCAGATGTAGCAAGAAAAACCTGACAGGTGCTCTAATCCCTCTCCACTCTATCCAAAACTTAAAAAAAAAAGTTTTGTCTTTAGTTATCCTTTAATAACATATCCTTAGGGGGCGAGTCCCTAATGCCTTGAGCTCAGAGGAAGTGGGATAAATTATTTTGGTTGTCATTTAACTGGGAAAAGGACCAGTGATCTCAGAACTAAATGCCCTTTTCACCCACCAATTAAACTGAATCTCCAGCTGCTGAGAAGCTATCCATTAAGTGGCAGTATTACTACTGCCACCAAAGGTCGCAGCTTCCCACTCAGGGCTAATTGGTTACTAGGATGTTGTTGTCCACCAGCATTCTAACAATCAGTGGCACATTGATTGGAGATTACCTGGCTGAGAGCTGAATGAAAAGGGGCCAAGGTTGCTGGCTGATGTTCTTGACCAAATATGGTCACAGCTGGGGATGCATCACTGGTTGCTAGGGCACCAATGGCTGCCTGCACCCTAGCAACCAACGAGCCTTGAGCAGGGCTCAATTGCATTGACTTTGATGCCATTCGGATGAACATTCGCAATTTGCAAACCAAACCAATGCACGTTCACCCACTACTGATGGCAGGATTACCAAGTGAAGAATAAAAGTCTGAAAAAAGAAAACGAATGCAGCCACCACATATAAGGGCTGGTAATCTGTGATATATTACATTTGGTTCTGTGGTTTAGATACACTTTAATAATTGCCACCCTAGGTGCTAATAAAAAAAAAAGGCATCACTAAAAAGGTGAAAAAAGATGCTCTGCTAAAACTGCCAACACCTGTGTAGTGGACATGCTAACCGGGCCACCGGGCATTGAGGTTGAAGGAGGAGAATGTGATTTTTTCACTGCTCCTCCACGATACAAAGACAAACCTGGAAGCCAGGCTCCATTTGTACTCATAATCCATGAGAAAATCTAGGACACAGATCCATCTGGCTCAAGCTGAACGCATTTGTGCCTGAGACAGTTTCCCCTCCGATGGAGACACCTTGCCACTAGGACATCAGCTGGCCTGTGCTGTTCTACCTCATGGATTACCGAGCCTTTCAGCAAGGACTCATCAATGTCCTTCCAGTGCACCGAGCTTAAAAATTTCTTGTTACAAACAGCCGTACTTCGACTCCTGAGATGAGACGAGACTGTGCTACATTGTATAAAAATTACGTAGGCAATATTGGGCTTGTGTTATAATGAGCAAACAAAAAATAAGGAAGCTGCAACATTGATTGTGAGACATAAAGCACAAAAAAGGAAAATAGAAAATGGTTATGTTGCGCTACAGAAAGACACACCAAAAAATATATGGTTAACCACCACAAACAATGTGTTATTAAAGTCTTTAGAGTCCAAAAACACATAAGGCTTGATGAGTAGCCCAAAGGAAACAAAATATAACCAACAAAAAAGTACTTGTGAAAGCGAATCCAATAAGATTCCTCCACCATGTGAGAAGCCACCAACACAAAGGTCAAGATGTACTCTTACCACAGAGTATGGACCCGTATTTATGGAGGGCCACACAAGCCTTGGTAAATCCACCACTAGTAGTTGGCCAAAGAAAGGCAAAGGCGATGGTGAAAATCACACTCCCAGGTTCTTCTTAACTCAGTATCCGGTCCTTCGAGTTAATCCTGCGGTACACCCAATAAAGAGAAAAGGGGCTCCAATAGTGAAAAACCTCTCACGGATAGTTTATTAGACTGAAATATTGCACTTACATGTTTCCAAAATAATATAGGCAGATTACATCCATAGCAGAGATCACTAGTAAGTTCAGATAGCTCAATGACAAATCTGTGAATCTCCGCCCGACCTGTTTCGTCACAAGTGGACTTCTTCCGGGGCTTCTCACATGGTGGAGGAATTTTTCGTGGACTCGCTTTCACAAACACCTTTTTGTTGGTTATATTTTGTTTCCTTTGGGCTACTCATCAAGCCTTATTTGCTACATCGTTTCCCTGATCTACATGTGAAGGAAATAATGACCTCAAAGTACAGGAAGGTGTTAATAGTCTTCCCTGACTACCAGCCAGATGATTGCTATTCTCCTTCTCTAGGGATGAGCGAACTGATTTTAGATAACTTCATTTTTTTGCAGCAAAATCAGTAATTATGGTGCCAGTGAAGTTTTGTTATAACAAAAAATTCTTAAGGGCTAGATACCATGGGAGGAGAGTTGGTAAAAGCACATAAATCGAAAGGTGGGTTCATATTATTCCTTGGTATAAAGCTTCTCAGGCACCATCCCATTATCATGGGCTTGTAAATCAAACACTGCCCCCAAAATTGGGTAAGAACACAAAGTGGGACTTTAAATTTACCTCAAAGAAGGAATCCAATATACAGATAAAAGCATGTGTTATTATTTATTTAAAAACCACATAAATGTTGGTATAGACATCATATTCAATTCAAGATATTAGAAGCATCATCTAGTGCTTAAAATCGACCCGTTTTGTAATTTAAAAAAAAAGCGATTCTTCAAGATTACAGACTTGTTTATCATATACAGCAGCCTTTCTCAACCTTTTTTTAACACAGGAATCCTTGAAATATCTTTCCAGCGTCAGGGAACCTCTACTAAAAATTACAATATCTACAACTCATGATACATTCTTTTTTATAGTTAGTGAGAAGAATGATCCTTACTATTGTGGTCATTGTGATAGTTAGTGAGAAGGATGATCCTTACAATTGTGGTCATTGGGAAGAATTACCCCCTTACAGATAGCAAAAAGATCAACGGTGTCAGTGGGAACTTATCTGAGAGGCAGAATTGCTCATTGCTCACTGAACCCCTAGCAACCTCTGGAGGAACCCTAGGAGAAACATTGCATTAGTGGGATGGTCAGTGGGAAGAATGCTCCTTACACTTGTGGTCATTGGAAAGAATTCCCCCCTTACAGATAGCAAAAAAGATCAATGGTTTCAGTGGGAACTTATCCGAGAGGCAGAAATTGCTTATTGCTCACTGAACCTCTGGCAACCTATGGAGGAACCCTAGTTGAGAAACCCTGCATTAGTGTGATGGTCAGTGGGAAGACTGCTCCTTACACTTTTGGCAATTGGGAAGAATCCCTCCCTTATAGATAGCTAAAAAGATCAATGGTGCCAGTGGAAACATATCTAAGAGGCAGAAATTGCTCATTGCTCAGAGGACCCCTTGCGACCTTTGGAGGAACCCTAAGGTTCCATGGAACTATGGTTGAGAAACTGGCATCACTGGAGTACATATAGATACAGTAGGAAGTGGCTCTAGAAAGGGCTTCACGAGTTGAGCAGCACGGAGATTGCAGGAAAGGATACAAAGAAGGTGAAAACAGTAATTCATTTAACACAAAAATGGCAGTTGTTTGTCCCAATTAACACAAAAATGGCAGTTGCTAATCATAATAAACATAAAAATGGCAATTGTTTGTCCCAATTACCAAAGAAAAGGCAGTTGTTTGTCATAATTAACACAAAAATTGCAGTTGTGGTTTAGCAAACAACATGCCATTCACTTAGGGTTGACATCCACTTTAATCCTATGCTTTATCTCTAAGACGAGGGCTTATGAGTCACCATGACCTCATGATAGAAGTGACTATTTTCCATGACCGCTGTGGTGAGTTCGAGGTTACTATTTCCGGAAAAGATCAAAAGATCAATCTTCCTATACTCTTTCTCATGACCATCAGAAAGGAAGAGGTGACATCCCCCTTGACCCACATTTCTCTTTTACTGACAAGATATATATATATTATTTTGATGGTCTCCTA
The DNA here is from genome assembly GCF_042186555.1 of Aquarana catesbeiana. Classification (NCBI taxonomy): domain Eukaryota; kingdom Metazoa; phylum Chordata; class Amphibia; order Anura; family Ranidae; genus Aquarana; species Aquarana catesbeiana. Next base: position 783,079,587 of record NC_133325.1, on the reverse strand, counting down.
TTTAAAGGAACAAAGAGGCCACGTGCCTTGCTATGACCCACAAAAGCCACAAAATGATTATGATTTCCCATGAGTGACTTCCAAGGAGATAAAGGGTTTAATATTTGCTTTGACCTAACAAAAAAAAAAACTGTAGTTGGTTTATCTTGGCCTTAAATTTTTCTAGGGGCCATTCGCACCAAGCGCTGGTGTGCAATGTAAAGGTCAGTGCAACGCATTGCTACAATACACTGCACTGTTTAGCTTTTTCTTTTAACTTTATTGAAAGTGACAAAAAACAACTTCATTAAACTTTCTGCACTGGAGCGCGTTGCAAGGTGCTACAGTGTATTAACATGCGGTGAAGTGGTTTGCGTTGCTAAAAATGCCCTAAAAAAGATGCCCACCATTGCACATGTTCCATTGTTTCCTATGTGCGCTAAGCCAGCATTGATCAATGCAGCTTGTTGCACCTTATGTGAACGTGCCTTAAGCGCTTGAACATTTTTTCAGTGAAATTCTACTAGTTTATGGTCAGTTTTACTTTGAATGTGGAGATAAGTATAAAAAATCATCTTATCAAAACCGGTGATAGCGGGAAGAAGTTGAGGTCCATTGTAGACGGAAGACCTCAATCCTTTCTCTGAGCCATGAGATGGGGAAAGTATCAGTCTTATATTAGCTCTGTAATAAGAGGGAAGAGTTAATTCTGTTATTGAACTGCCATGAATAGAGGAGACTAAACCTGATACGGACCAGCCGCCGTCGTTATATGTCGGTAGTTTGACGTAGAATACCGGAGTTATGGCAGCGGATAGCTGCCATAACCCCGGTATTTTCTGAATTGGCAGGTGGTCCTCTTGCAGATAAAAGTGGCATCCACAGAGGATTCACCACAAGATCATTTTTATCGGTGGCAGGAGAGGTGCACCCCCACTCCCACCACGCTCCGGTTGTGTCCGCCGCTTACCGGAGCCACCGGTAGCGGCGGAGACGATCCGATCCTTTCCCCTCAGTAGCTGGGAGCCAAGTAATGAAATGATGGCCCCCACTCAGGCGCCATAACATTGGATGATGGAAGCGACGTCAAACGTCACTTCCACCCAATGGTCTTAAAGGGGAATTTTTTTATTACTTTTTTTTTTTTTTTTTAAGACATTTATTTATTTATTTATTGCTTTTAAGTGTAAATATGGGATCTGAGGTATTTTTTTACCCCAGATCTCACATTAAAGAGGTCCTGTCATACTTTTTTTTCTATTACAAGGGATGTTTACATTCCTTGTAATAGGAATAAAAGTGACCCTTTTTTTTCTTTCTTTTTTTAAAAGGACAGTGTAAAAAATAAAAAGTAAAATAAATAATAAATATCACGGCTCCAACTAATCTTTTATCACTTCCATCAGCTTGTTCCCCACAGTTACAACCTTTTGTACCACTTGCCCCAGCCTATTAGATTGCAAGCTCTTTTGAGCAGGGAAAAGGAAGAAGAAGAAAGAAGATGAAGAAGAAGAAAGATGAAGAAAGAAGATGAAGAAGAAGAAAGAAGAAAGAAGAAGAAAGAAGAAAGAAGAAAGAAGAAAGAAGAAGAAAGAAGAAAGAAGAAGAAAGAAGAAAGAAGAAAGAAGAAAGAAGAAAGAAGAAAGAAGAAAGAAGAAAGAAGAAGAAAGAAGAAAGAAGAAAGAAGAAAGAAGAAGAAAGAAGAAAGAAGAAGAAAGAAGAAATAAGAAAGAAGAAGAAAGAAGAAAGAAGAAAAAGAAGAAGAAGAAGAATTTATTTTATTGTGCTCAATGTTTTGCTTTGTAAACTTGTGAATTTCAGCAGTGTGATGTCCCCACTAACCATGCCATCACACTCATCCTGTTAAATTGCTCATATTTTAACCACTTCCGGACCGCCGCACGCCGATATACGTCCTAAGTTTGAAGATGAATATCGTTGTTATGGCAGTAGCTAGCTGCCATAACCCTGGTATCCGCTTCTTCGGCCGGGGGTCTGCTTTCTGATAAGAGTGGTCTCTGTGGTGGATTCGCCGCAAGATCACTTTTATCAGCGGCGGGAGAGGCCCCCCCCCTCCCACCGCGCTCCGGTTCACTCCACCCCTTACCGGAACCGTCGGCAGCGGTGGAGGCAAACGGAAGTTACCCCTTGTTGGGTATGGAGATGCGTTAGGGGAAGATGGCCCCCACTCCATATCATTGCAGGGCGGAAGCGATGTCAAAACGTCACTTCCGCTCATAGCTCTTAAATGGCCATTTTTTTATTATTTTTTTTAAATGACATTTTTTTTTATTATGGAATTTTAGTGTAAATATGAGATGTGAGGTCTTTTTGACCCCCCAGATCTCATATTTAAGAGGTCCTGTCATGCTTTTTTTCTATTACAAGGGATGTTTACATGATATGTAATAGGAATAAAAGTGACACCATTTTTTTTTAAACTGTGTAAAAATAAATACAATCATGTAAAATAAATAATTAAAAAAAAAAAAAAAGTTTAAAAACCCCCCCGTCCCGACGAGCTCGCGTGCAGAAGCGAACGCATACGCGAGTAGGGCCCGCATATGAAAACAGTGGTCAAACCACACATGTGAGATGTCGCCGCGATCGGTGGAGCGAGAGCAATTATTCTAGCCCTAGACCTCCTCTGTAACTCTAAACACGCAACCTGTAGAATTTTTTAAACATCGCCTATGGAGATTTTTAAGGGTAAAAGTTTGTCGCCATTCCACGAGCGGGGCACAATTTTGAAGCGTGACATGTTGGGTATTAATATACTCGGCGTAACATTATCTTTCAAAAAAATTGGGCTAACTTTACTGTGGTCATATTTTTAATTCAAAAAAGTGTATTTTTTCCAAAAAAAAGTGCGCTTGTAAGACCGCTGCGCAAATACGGTGTGACAGAAAGTATTGCAAGGTGTTAGAAAAAAATGTCTAATGTTTGTGGGTTCTCTGTTTTTAACTTGTAAACAACAAATCTCAAAAAGAGGCTCGGTCCTTAAGTGGTTAAAGGAAAATGTGGAATGTGAGTCCCCACCTTGTTTGGGTGATATGGTCCTGTATATTGTGTGTATCTCGTTCACATTCTTCAAATGGTGAGTGATATAGACGTTGACAGCTTCCCTGTTTCCTGGCACTCTTCTTGCACAGGACATTGGTATTTGCTCCATTTTCTCAGCCTTGTTTTCAGCATTATCATCAAGTCGGTCTGTCATCAGCTCTATAAGAGGTTCTCTACAGAGACAGCAGCAACAGGGTGTGGACTTTCCTAATAAAGAACATGTTGATGGTTGATTGGAAAGGTAACTTCCAGAAAAGTCTTAATTGGAATCCGGAAGGGAGTTTATGTTTCCGTGACTGATACAAATTTCAGTTTGATGAATGCAAAGTCTCCTCGATGTGTCCGTTAAGCAACACCACCAAACTGCATTATATCAATATCATAAATATCATAAATTGAATGTTGCAAAAGTGATGATTTGGGGATGAGACTTCCTTTTGTATAGCAGGGTTTGCTTTAATGTATTATATATTTAGTTACATGCACAGCTCAATTTCTCCTGTAAAATATGAGCTTGGGTCTGCCGTCTTCTGTTAGTCAGTGAGACCGCTCCTTAGAGTTTCCACCTCATCCCTTTAAACCCAAACACATATGAATTACACGGGTTCTGAGACTAATTAAATGCAGATAAGGCACCAAGTGAGTTTAACTACCACCTTAATCAGCCACAGAACCTGTGTAATTCATATATGTTTGGTTTTAAAGGATGAGGTGGAAACTCGATAGACGTCCTAACCTTTGCACGCTCACCGCGCCCCCCTGAATGAGACTCGGGTGATCACAGTTTGGAGTAAGAGGCCGATCCCGGCCCCTTACCATGTGATCAGCTGTCAGCCAATGACAGCTGATCACGTGATGTAAACAGAAGATCAGTCATCGTTTTTTTTTCTCCTCACGTTGACAGCGTGAGGAGAAAAAAAAGCCAATCACTAGCTTCTGTTGAAGGGACATCGGTCCCGAAGAGGAAGAGGCGAAGCCCACCAGTACCGCCTGCCAGTGCCACGAATCAGTGCCCACCGTGCCCACCAATCAGTGCCCACCGGTACATAAGTGCCAGCAATCAGTGCCACCTATCAATGCCCACGAGTGTCACCTATCAATGCCCACCAGTGGTGCCAATCAGTGCCTCATCAGTGCCACCTCGCAGTGCCGCCTATGTGTCACCTACCAGTGCCGATCAGTGCCCATCACTGCCACCCATCAGTGCCCATCAGTGCCACCTATTAGTGACCTTCAGTGTCACCTATCAATGCCCACCAGTGCCACCCATCAGTGCCCCCTCTCAGTGCCCACTAATGCCACCTATCAGTGCCCACCAGTGCTGCCTATTAGTGCCCATCAGTACTGCCTATTAGTGCCCATCAGCGCCGCCTTTTCAGTGCCCACTCTCAGTGCCCACTCTCACTGCCCACCAATGCCACCTATCAGTGCCCACCAGTGCTGCCTATTAGTGCCCATCAGTACTGCCTATTATTGCCCATCAGCGCCGCCTTATCAGTGCTCACTCTCAGTGCCCACCAATGCCACCTATCAGTGCCCATCAGTGTCGCCTTATCAGTGCCTATCACTGCCACCCATTAGTGCCCATCAGTGCCAGCTATCAGTGCCACCTATTAGAGTCCTTCAGTGCCACCTATCAATGCCCATCAGTGCCACCCATCAGTGCCACCCATCAGCGCCACACATCAGTGCCACACATCAGTGCCCACCAGTGCCACCTATCAGTGCCCACCAGTGCCGCCTATTAGTGCCCATCAGTGCCGCCTATTAGTGCCCATGAGTGCCACCTTATCAGTGCCCATCAATTCAGCATATCGGTGCCCATCAGTGTAGCCTCATCAGCGTATATCAATGAAGGAGAAAAATTACCTGTTTGCAAAAGTTATTGACAAAATATAAAACGGTTTTGTATTTTTTTTTTTTTTTTTTTTAATTGGTCTTTTTAAATTTTTAACAAAAAATAAAATAACCAGAGGTTAACAAATACCACCAAAAGAAAGCTCTATTTGTGGGGAAAAAATGATAAAAGTGTCATTTCGGTACAGTGTTGTATGACCGCACAATTGTCGTTCAAAGTGTGACAGAGCTAAGTCTAGGTTCACACTGCTGCAGTGCGAATTTAGCGCGATTTTGTTTTCCGATTGCGTTGCGAATTTGCATTGCGAATTCTATATGTGTTCTTGCGATTCTACTGCAAATGTTGCAGTCTATGGAGCTGAATTCGCATCGCACACGGATCAAACTCGCACAGGACCTTTTTTTCCCGCAGGTTATATTCGCAACGCATTAATGTGAATGGCACTAATGTTAATCTATGTAATTGAAATGATTTGCGAATTTGAGCGATCGCAACGGCTCAAATTCGCAATAGAATTCGCAGCAGTGTGAACCTAGCCTGAAAGCTAAAAATTGGTCTGGGCAGGAGGGGGGTTTAGGTGCCCAGTAAGCAAGAGGTTAAGGTCCAGGAGGAGACAGGGCTAGGCGCTAAAAGTAAAGATTTGAATATGATTTCAGCAGCCTGTCTGGAATTTAGTGACCACTTTTAACATGCTTTTTTTTTTACTGAATTTAACCGCTTGTTATATATTTTTGATTATATGCTCAGTTTAAACTCCCAGGTTTGTGACCGCTTTACTTTTAATTGATTGATCTTTAAACAGGGACAGAGTACTATAAAGATGATCATCTCATTTAGATACACTTGGACAATGTATACAAGAAGCTTACATCAAGACAAATTCAAATTATTTATATTAGTTACTTATAAAAAGAATGTTAATTTTTTTTTTTTTTTAATGAACAAACTACATTTGTTTTATCTGCCTAGGGTTCAGCTTCCGCAATAATGAATCCTGCACCCTCAAGGAAAACTAGGGGTGCCACATACTTCCCAATATTTTGAGACGGGAATGAGGGACACCTACTAGCAAACGTATGTAGTCATAAGACACGCCCCTGCCACACCCCCTTAAAGGAAAACTAACTAAAAAAAAAAAAAGAGTTAATTAAATCCACAAGGGCTTTTTTTTTTACCACTACTATTCCTTTATATTGGCTTTTAAAATTTACGAACGCAGCAATTTAGAATTTGGATGAAAGGTTTAGCGCTGGGAAACACTTTTTGAAAGATAAAAAGTGCATTTTATACGCAACTATATGGATCAGACCAAAATGAGGGACAAATGAGGAGGAATGAGGGACAGAGGGACATTGCTCCAAATCAGGGACAATCCCTCGAAATCAGGGACAGTCCCTAGAAATCAAGGACAGTCCCTCGAAATCAGGGACAGCTATGCAGTGTTACCACAAGGTTGGAAGTGCACATCTGTCTACCATGTTGTTGTATGCTGTAAAACCAACAGTAGCCTTCATCGGAAACACATAAACGTAATTATTTTGAGGGTTGGCCACATGCAGTGATGGCTTTTGGTCATGTAAGTAGGTGTGATTGGCCATATGCAGTATTGTGTATGTATTATAGAGTAAACCTCTCGCATCCCATCTTTTACTGTGGCACAGTTGGGCAAATAATAATGTTCTTCAGGATTGCTGAAGCTAAATGCAAATGCTTGCGTATACTAAACTTTAGGATGTACATCAATGCGGGGAGCATTGATAGCTTCAAGAAACTATTAGATAATCACCTGAATGACCGCAACATACAGGGATATGTAATGAAATACTGACACATAATCACACACATAGGTTGGACTTGATGGACTACATTTCTATTGTTGCGGGTTGACTGTGCCTTGGCCTAGCCCTGACACCACCACCGTTACAATGGCTTCCTGCAAGGAGAAGCTGGTTGTTCAAGTACATTGCACACTGAGGTCTGCTCTCTGATCGTCTCCTAGAAGGAGAATGTACAGCGCGAAGAATGAGAAAGCGGAGACTGGGCTGGAGGCAAAAATTGTTCAAAACAGGAGAAGCGATGGAAGCATGCAGAGATCATAGGGAATGCAGTGGAGTAGAAAGGATGGTTAGACCAACAACACAGGAATACATCACGAGAACTTTGAAACTGAAGTTTAATCTGCTAATATTTTGAAGATTTTTAAATAAAACCTTTCCATTTTCATCACATATCTTATTTTATGACCTAGTGATGTTATCACTGGATCTCTGTACTTCTCTATGCACTTCAGGTGGATCATGGCTACAGGGAGGGGCCTGTGGGGTGCTGTACATAGCTTCCTATAAGGCATCACAGCACCCTGCCTTGGCACTCCTCTCAAGATCCCTCAGGTCTCTCGCAGTCAGTGGGCTGGCTCCTGTGTGCGGTTCTGCAAATTTCAAAAGGCCTTGATGGGTGGGTGTCTGGAGGAACGGGCATTTTATTTGCACATTTGCATGCAGACTGCCTTAGGCAATGCCCAAATGTGATGCTGAGCTTCCATGAATGAATTAGATGAAAGGAGTTGGTCTGGGACAACCAGGCTGGGGAGGAAAGGCCAAGATTAGCCTTTCTCAACCTTGTCAACGCAGAAGAATCCTTGGAATAACTTTCCAGTCTCAGGGAACCCTTGCTAAATATTACTACATCTACAACTCATGATACATTAGTGTGGTGATCAGTGGAAAGAATGCTCCTTACACTTGTGGTCCTTGGGAAGAATTACCCCCTTTATAGATAACTAAAAAAGTATTAGTGGCTACATATCTGGAAGGCATAAATTGCTCGTTGCGCAAAGAACCCCTAGCAACCTCTGGAGGAACCCTATGGTTCCATGGAACTCCTGGTTGAAAAAACCCTGGCCTAGATGATGCTGAACGTTCCTTCAAGAAATGAGGTGGGCTAATTTTGACCTGCTGCAGCTTCTAATGCACATGGCGAGAAGCTCGCCGTGTACACTGAAATCGGAGTAAGCAATTTCAGTACTAGAGGGGAGCCGGTACAACTGCGGAAGACTGAAGGGAAGGCTGGAGATCCTTCGTAAAAAATGGCAACTCCACCCAAATCCGAGGGCAGCTTGAATCACTGTTGGTTTGGTAAAGCTTTCTAGTGGTGAGCTTTCTGTGCAGGGCCAGGGCAAGGGGTGGGTAGGAGGGGAAGCTGTGGGCATTTGGGAGGTTGTGTTAGAAGGGGTCATTTGGAGGGGGGGATTTGTACTAGGAGGTTGGATTTGTGTTAGGAAGGGGGATTTGGGAGGGTAGGACTTGTGCTAGTAGGGATGATTAGGTGGATTTGTGCCAGCGGAGGAATTGGGGGTTGGGGGGGATTAGTGATAGGAGAGGGCATTTTTTTGGGGGGGGGGGGGGGGGTTGTGCTGGGAGAAGGGGAATGTATGCTCAGAGGGGAAATTTAAAGGGTTGAGGATTTGTGCTGGGGGGGGGGTTTGGGGAGGGAGGGGATTTCAGCTGGGGGGATTTGGGGGAGGGAGAACATTTCAACTGGGAGGGGTTAGTACTAGAGGGGGGGGAGTTTGTGTATGGGGAGAATTTTGGCTTGCGAGGGGAATTTATGCTTAGGGGATAAGTGTGAAGATTAGTGCTCAAATTTTTTTTTGGGGGGGGGGGAGGATTTTTTCTGACACATAATGCTCATACATTTGGAAGGGGGGGGGGTGCCGTTTGGCATCTTCGCCCTGGGCATTGGATGACCTTGTCCTGGCATTGCTTCATTGCTTTCCCTTGTGCTACCCCCACACCACCAAGGCTGTAGGAAGATGTCACTCTCTCACAGCTGGACTTCCGATCTCTGTGTTGATTCTATTCTACATGGTGGACGCGTCATTCATCAAAGGAGCCTGACATCATTATTTGCTTTAATCGGTGCCAAAACAAACAGAAGAAGACACAGCGAGGAATAGGTTGCCTCGAGCATCCCTAAAAGTTGACTCAACTCACCAGCGTGGCATAGAACTGAAATGTCAGTCCTGGGTGGAGCTCACCCTTTCCGTCGCAAACCATTACGGATGCTGGAAACGTATTATCACAGTAGTCTCTTCTTCTTCTTCGGTAATTGTGCATCCCAAAATCGCTCCACTCAACAAAGCCACGCGCTATGTTTCTACTTTACTGCACCTGAAAGCCGCTTACGCCGCGGGCTCCTCGAGGATGGTGATGCGATAAAAGCCTAAATTAAGATCTCGTTAACACAGCGGCGCAGCGCGCAGCAAAATAAGGAAAGGTAAAAGAAAGGAGCCAGCAGTTAGATATTATAATCTGAGCACCTTTTGTGCATTAGGTGGCACAAGTAGTCGTAGCGTCCGCCTGCGAATCTGCTTACTGCAAATGGCAAGCGTGGGAGAGCGAGGCAATGTCGGTGGTCTCTAAGCCGTGCTGACAAGGGTGCGGAAATCTCTTTTTTAAGCGTGGCGGAGGCACAGAATGGGACCTGAGAGTGGAAGCTGCGACACAGGTGCCACCGGGGAGGCTCCGAAGACAATGGCGTCTCCTCTTTACAAAAGGCACCGGCCGACATCTCTGCCGGATGGATGCCAAATTGCCACGGCGGTAATTAGCTGCAATGTGTCGAAAGACCATTATGAGAACATTAGCAGGCATTAGCGAGAATTAGCCATTCTTCACACATTGATTACGTGCCATCTCCCCCTCCTTAGACTATCGGCGCCAGAAAGGACCACTTAGCGTGCCGGTCCCCCCCCCGGTTGCTCTCCTTATCTGCACCTCCAGGTGGATGATGACCCCACATTGCACCCACGATAATTAGGAGCGCTGGAGGTCAAACCAATTTTCAGGTGGGGGTGACCCAATTTCAGGTTGCTATTTTGTAAAGCCGGTACTTCTTTAACCCTTTCCAGCCCATGTCCTTCCAAAACTGACATTTTAGGTTGGTGACATTCGGGGGTGTCGTTATTCCACCACCAGAATTCACAGTGCCATCCATTCAACTGGGCAGCAACTTAACAAGCCTGCGCAAGTTAATTCCTGGCTTCTCAAAATAGATAGCGAGGGTATCGTTTTTCAGAAAGGCTCCACCTTTTATCAATAAAAATATTGGCCAGTGATTCTTGCCGAGACCAAGATGATGTATAATTTTTGGGGGGAAGGAAGCATTTCCTCAGTCTTCTCTGGCCCATTTTTCAAATGAACGCCTATCCTCGCAATGGGGCTATATCCTCTGGCAATAATCGCATGAAAAATCTGACAGGCTGGTTGTACCCATGTTGATCGATCAATCAACTTGGGTACAATCAGCCTGCCCATACATGGTTCAGATCTCGACCAGTCCCTGCTGAACCGGCCAAGATTTGAACCGTCTATGGTGTGCCTTAAGCAAAAGTCCAAGTGTGACAGTCCTCTGTGCTTTATCCTTGTGCTCATTTAAACCCTTCATTCAATGTATAAATAAACTCTTGTCTTCTCACCTGGTATTCCCCTGAGGAAGTCATGTGTCTCAGTGACGAAACGCATAGAGGTGGGGGCTATTGGATGAGGTCATCACACACAGTGAAAACCTGGAAGCGCTGTATTTGATATAGCAAGCTGAAGCTGAACACCGAAGAACCATGAGTGTCTTTGTTTTTTTTAGATGCTGTGACTTTAGATGCAAAACTGGCCGAGGAGTGATGAGTCTATTTAGAGGAAACTTATGCTGCTATTGACCTTACATTGTATGCGGGTCAGATATACCGGGCAAGAGCACAAAGGGTGTTGGTGGAGCACTGGAGGTGGAAGAGTGTAAGTAGAACACATTAAGCAAGAGTTTATTCATACGTTGAGTGGACATCATGGCTTTGACGTTAAATACCAGAGTTATGGCTGTAGCTAGATGCCATTACCCCAGTATCATTTCTTCCCTCAGGTGCCGGTCTTTCAAATAAAAGTGGTCCAAGTGGCGCGTTCACCACTGGATACCTTTTAGAAGCACCGGGAGGGGTCGCCCCCCTATCGCTGCTTTACGGTAGTTCCCAGGGCTTATCTGGGCAATAGGTAGCTCTGGGAACTGATCCGGCACTGGCAGCAGCAGAGATGAGTGAAGGCAAGATGGCCTCCGCTCATCTCTATGGCCTAGGACAGTGATGGCAAACCTTGGGGCCCCAGATGTTTTGGAACTACATTTCCTATGATGCTCATGATGCTCAGTGTAATTGAGCATCATGGAAAATGTAGTTCCAAAACATTTGGGGTGCCATGGTTCGCCATCACTGGCCTAGGAGGACCGGAGCGACGTCATGACATCACTTCTGGTTCCAAGCCCAGTTAAACAAGACCATTTATTTTTTTAAAGCCAAAGATCACATTTTTTTGGGGGGGAACTTTTGATATTAAGGGTAGAGGAGACCCCAGATCTCTCCATCAAGAGGCCCTGTCATGCTGTATTGTTATCGCAAGGGATGTTTACATTCCTTGCGATAACTATAAAAGTGATACTTTTTTTTTTTTTTTTAAACGGACAGTGCAAAAATGTAAAAATTGTAATAAAAAAAAAAAAAAAATTTTAGAGGGTCCTGCCCGGCGTGCTCGTGGTAAACGCATGCCTAGGTCCCATCCACATATGTAAACGGTGTTTGCACCACACATGTGAGATATTGCCACAAACGTCTGTGCAGCCAAGCACAATAATTCTAGCAATGGACCTCATCAGTAACTCTAAACTGGAAACATAGAAATTTTTAAAGCGTCTCCTATAGGGATTTTTAAATATCTTAGTTTGACGCCATTCCACAAGCGCGCACAAATTTAAAGCATGACATGTTATATATCTATTTACTCAGCATATCATCTTTCATATTAAAAAAATAAATAAAAATTTGGGGTATATATTGTGTTTTTTTTAATGTATTAATGTGAATTTTTTCCCAAAAAATTGCGTTTCAAAAACCGCTGCGCAAAAACTGTGTGACACAAAAAATTTAAACAACTGCCATTTAATTCAGCATAACATCATCTTTCATATTTTACAAAAAAAAATAAAATTGGGGTATATATTGTGCTTTTTTTTTTTTTTTTTTTATTTATTAAAGTGAATTTTTTCCCCAAAAATTGCGTTTGAAAAACCGCTGCGCAAAAACCGTGTGACGCAAAAAATTTAAACAACCGCCATTTAATTTTCTAGGATCTCTCCTAAAAAAAATATATAATGTTTGGGGGTTCTAAGTAAGTTTCTAGCACATAATACTGTGTCACAAAAAGGCCCGGTCAGCAAGTGGGCAAGAAAATGACTGTAAATATTTATACAAATTTCCTATTTTAATTTCACCTTCCCCATTGACTACATTGCAATTGGCCAAATTGGCGACAATTTCACCGAAATCTCTCGATTTTTGACGGCAAATTTTTCACGGATATTATAAAACTTTCTATTTGGCTCATCCCTATTCTCCATGATCACATTATGCAAAAGAGATTAGCGTTCTCAAAAATCTCCATTCAGACCATAAATTCTTATCTCCTTCTTTTGGAGTAAAGACGATCGGAAATTCTATTCAGAAATGGCAGCCGCCTTTCAGCCAAGGCTCGGAAGAGATCGAGTGGTGCCTTGAATAGTGTCAATCTTTCTTCAAGTGCAGAAAAAGCGCTTAAACTGGCGAGAAAAAAAACGAAGCCCTTTAAATGAAGGTCTTTTTTCGAGGTCAACTCATTCTACTTTTTTTTTTTTTCGAGGGATCAAGAAATATTCATTTCAGGAATAAATATACATAAAAAAAAAAAGATTGCAGATTCCATCTCTCCTTGGAGCGCCGGACGTGATAAAAGAAATTAACCGCTAATATCGAATGCAAATGCCAAGGAATATAATCCTGTCTTCCCCTGCAGTTGATTCTTAATGACTAGAGAGGAATTTCAGATTGACCTAGATCTTTGACGCTCTCATAAATTCACAGGCGTCCATAACTGGATGACACTGAAAGGCTGCGCGGGGAGCGGAATGAGAATTAACCCTTCGTGCCAGGCTTTCCTTTACATTACGCCGCGACAACGTGGCACGAGCCGGCAGAGAAGAAGTCCGCCATTACTGTCTGCAGAGGGAAAAAAGTAGAGAAAAGTCTCCGTGAAGGCCTCATTCGTACGATGGCATTGCAGTAATATGTCAACCAGGGGCGTTGCTAGGTCTACAAAAGATCTGGGGCTAGAGCCCATAGCAGCGTAGTAAAGAAAGTCATACGCTTGGGTGGGCATACACATGTATATAATATATGTGTGTGTGTGTATATATCCCCAGAATGCTCCCCCCTTACATTAGGGTCCCCAGAGAGCCTCCCCCTTAAATCAGGGTCCCCAGAGAGCCTCCTCTCCCCTTGGGGACCCCTGCAGAGACTCGGGGCTATGGGCCCCAGATTCGGGGCTATAGCCCCAAAAGCCACCCCCTAGCGACGCCACTGATGTCAACCCTTATTCCGAACGGCACCCCCCCCCCCCCCCCAATGTACTCGCCGACAGACGTGTGTTGTGGTGTGCTGCTAAAAAAAATGGTGCATGCGCCGTTTTCAGACAGCGCACCGTACTAACGTCCATTGTGCTGGACAATGAACATCCATCGGCTAGGTGCATTAGGGTGCCATTCAATGTGTGACCACAAAACGGGGTGAGCCCTTAAGGCTGGTTCACACCACACCGCATGGAAATGCACATAATGACTTCATGGGTCTCCAAATGTTCTAAACTAAGGGTCAGTTTACTGTTTTTCAGACTGTGGGGGAGGGGCAGTCTGTCTGTGTGAGTGAAAAATGCCCTGGCATCGATGGGAATAAACAATGACCTACCATTGGTATTGGTAGGATGGAATAGTGCCCCATCATTGGTGTCAGTGGGAGGAATTGTGCTCCATCGTTGGTGTCAGTGGGAGGAATTGTGCTCCATTGTTGGTGTCAGTGGGAGGAATAGTGCCCCATCATTGGTGTCAGTGGGAGGAATAGTGCCCCATCATTGGTGTCAGTGGGAGGAATTGTGCTCCATCGTTGGTATCAGTGGGAGGAATTGTGCCCCGTCATTGGTATCAGTGGGAGGAATAGTGCCCCATCATTGGTGTCATTGGGAGGAATAGTGCCCCATCATTGGTGTCAGTGGGAGGAATTGTGCTCCATCATTGGTGTCAGTGGGAGGAATAGTGCCCCATCATTGGTGTCATTGGGAGGAATTATGCCCCATCATTGGTGTCAGTGGGAGGAATTGTGCCCCATCATTGGTGTTGTTGGTATAATTTGGAGGAATAGTGCCCCAAGATTAGTATTAGTGAGAGGAAAAGTGCCCCATCATTGGTATCAGTGGGAGGAATTATGCCCAACCTTCTCGATAACTAAAAATAAAAAAAAAAATAGTAATGTGTATTTTTTGTGCTTTTTGTACCTTTGGACATTTTTGAAAACTCTAATAAAAGAATGAAACTAAACAAAAAGTTACATAAACTGAAACATTTTCTAAAATAAAAAAGTGGAATTCTTTCCTAATTGGTTCATTTATAATCAGAGCAGTTTTTTTTTTGTTTTTGTTTAGATAGGCAACATTTTTTTTTAATTTGTAGAAATTTCTACCTTCCTGAGCGGCTCCCTCCAATCTGCTGCAGCGCCCTTAAAAAAAAGTCCGCCATTTTGTCCTCCTCGTTTTGGCTACATCAGGCAAGGCGGAGAAATCCTCTTTGTTGCATTAAACTAATTCCCCTTCCCTAATCCCGCGAGGTAACGCACCTCAAATCATCCTGTGTTTTCAGGATAACATTCAGCCACAAATTGTTTGGGATTAGATTTGGGATTAGCGAGAGAGCGACGCAGTGATAAACGAGCTCGCCGTGAAGGAATCCAGTCCTTTATGTATCCAGCTGGGCAACCAAGATTGTTCCCAAGGCTTTGGGGGTGGACTACAAGTCTCAGCACAACCCGTCAGATGTTTGCCTTGAAAAACACCTTGCTAAAACTTCCGTGTCCAAACGTTATTTTATGTAATTGCTTTAGGAAGAATTCCAGGTGTGGCTATTTTAGTAAAGTTACATTGTTCCAAGCTCGACCATTATAACTATATTCATACCATACCTGTGGGATCCCTCTAAAGCAGGGGTCTCAAAACTACAAGTCCCATCATGCTTCTGCCTGTGGGAGTCATGCTTGTAACTGTCAGCCTTGCAATGCCTCATGGGACTTGTAGTTTCGCAACAGCTGGAGGGCCACCAGTTTGAGACCCCCTGCTCTAAGAACAATCTTTTCACAACCAGGGATTCCATGGAACCCTAGGGTTCCTCTTGAAGTTACTAGGGGTTCCTCGAGCAATGAGCAATTTCTATAAAATAGTAAATCACCCGCACTGCGTATAATACCCTGTTTCCCCGAAAATAAGACCTAGCGTGATTGTCGGTGATGGCTGCAATATAAGCCCTACCCCCCAAATAAGCCCTACCCTGTTTCCCCGAAAATAAGCCCTACCCTGAAAATAAGACCTACAAGGACTTTAACTAGGGCTTATTTGGGGGGTAGGGCTTATATTGCAGCCATCACTGACAATCACTCTAGGTCTTATTTTCGGGGAAACAGGGTATCAGCTAGTGTTGAGCCTGTTGCTGCTGTTCATAACAAACGTAAAAAAAAGTGAAAAAGTATATATACCCAGGTCATTTTTTTTTTAGGAAATAGATACAGGAACTCTAATGCCGCGTACACACGGTCGGACTTTTCGTCTACAAAAGTCCGACAGCCTGTCCGACAGACTTCCGACGTACCTTCGGCGGACTTGCGGCAGACTTTCTTACGAACGGACTTGCCTACACACGACCACACAAAAGTCCGACGGATTCGTACGTGATGACGTACACCGGACTAAAATAAGGAAGTTCATAGCCAGTAGCCAATAGCTGCCCTAGCATGGGTTTTTGTCCGTCGGACTAGCACACAGACGAGCGGATTTCGGGGTCCGTCGTAGTTACGACGTAAAGATTTGAAGCATGTTTCAAATCTAAAGTCCGTCGGATTTGAGGCTAAAAAAGTCCGTTGAAAGTCCGGAGAAGCCCACACACGATCGGATTACCAGCCAGCTTTAGTCCGTCAGCGTCCGTTGGACTTTTGTAGACGAAAAGTCCGACCGTGTGTACGCGGCATAACACGACCCTCTCAAAAGACCCCCCCCCACACACACACACACTCTCCAAACCGCATCAAATAGTGGGTGTGGTCAAATGTCACTAACAGCGGGAGGGTCTTAAAGGAGCGCATTACATACAGACTGCAGAGTTCAGGAAGGGGGTTACAAACAGAGTGCAGTGTTTGGGGGTGCGCTGCATACAGAGTGCAGAGTTTAGCCTTCCTCCACAGTTGCTTACCTCTGCATTCCCCCATCCACATCTAACTTTTCTAGCTTTTCAGCTCTGACCTCTGCATGCAATACCCCCCCCCACACTTCTCTGCCCCCATCTTCTGCCCACCTCCTTAAAAGCTCCACCATCTTCCACCACTTACTTTTGCTTCTGTATTAGGCTGAAGCACCCAGTCGGCCTTAGTACCTCCCCACACACTGTAGTTGGCTCCACCTCTCTCACTTGAGGAGAGATCGTTCAGTGGGGGTGTCGGCATCTGCACTGCACCCCGGGCACCTGAATCTCCCTTGACCCCATCCTGCATTCAGTGGGGGCCACTCAGGAGATCAAATCTCTGGGAGCCGTTGGGAGACAAGCTGTCACTTGTAAACACAGAAGCCCCCCCCCCCCCAAAGTGGTTAGACTCACCAGATCAGATGGACCTCTCAGGCAGTACTGCGTGTGGGTCAAACAGTCTTAAACTGGTGAGCAGGGTGTTGGGACGCCAACTCCAAGATACGGTTCTTCCTGTGGGGTAGTTCAAACTTGGACAAAAGGGAGAGCCCACATAGTGTAGTACGTCTTGATTTATTCAGTAAAAGTCTTGCTTACAATGTTCCATAGTAAAAAAAACGAAAGGATGTAACATCAAAGTATAGTCCGCTCGTTCCAAGAAGCAGCTAGGTTCTCCCACAACCTCGCCTGCGTTCCACCGCCCATCAGACATAATGTCACTGGGGTGCCAGAATCTGCACTGACGTGTTTTGCCCCTTTTTTTCTGATAACGCCCTGCAGGAGGGGCGAAAAGCGTCACCTAGCTGCTTCCTGGAACCAGCGGACTATCCTTTGATGTTACATCCTTTCGTTTTTTACTATGGAACATTGTAAGCAAGGCTTTCACTGAATAAATCAAGACTTACTACACTATGTGGGCTCTCTCTCCTTTTGTCAGAGTTTGAACTACCGCAGGAAGAATCGTATCCTGGAGTTGGCATCCTAACACCCTGCTCACCAGTTTAAGCCTGTTTGACCCACACGCAATACTGCCTGAGGGGTCCATATGATCTGGTGAGTCTAACCACTTCGGGGTGGGGTGATGCACGAATCACCTGTGTGGTCATAGAGCGTTACAGCACTTTGGGCATTGTGAGCACAGCAGCACCTGTGAAGAAACTTTGCATTTGGAACTTTCATTTATGTACACATTTGAACATTCACTGGCTACATGCTTGATACTTGTTCAAGTTTTTCTACCATTTTTGTTTGGTTATCTTTATTGCCTACAGTGCCTAGCAAAAGTGTTCACCCCTCCTTTGCATTTTTCGTGTTTAGTTGCCTCACAACCTGGAATTAACATGGATTGTTTGAGGATTTGCATCATTTAATTTACAGAACATGCCCACAACAAAATAACAGAAAAAGTCAATGTGCATAACTATTCACCCCCCTAAAGTCAATACTTTGTAGAGCCACCTTTTGCGGCTATCACAGCTCCAAGTCGCTTTGGATAAGTCTCTATGAGCTTCCCACATCTTTCCACTGGGATTTTTGTCCACTCCTCCTTGCAAAACTGCTCCAGCTCCTTCAAGTTGGATGGTTTGCGCTTGTGAACAGCAATCTATAAGTCTGACCACAGATTTTCTATTGGATTGAGGTCTGGGCTTTGACTAGGCCATTCCAACACATTTACATGTTTCCCTTTAAACCACTCAAGTGTTGCTTTAGGAGTATTTATGAGCAGAGACTGGCTCCAACCCCCACCATCTTGGATAATGTAACGGCATGGATAGGCGAAGGAAGGGGTAGTCATGAGCAGAGACTGGCTCCATCCCGCACAGTCTTAGATGATGTAATGGCATGGATAGGCGAAGGAAGGGTTAGTCGTGAGCAGAGACCATCTCCAACCCCTACAGTCTTGGATGATGTAAGACATGGATGGATGGGGAAAGGAGTGGTCAGAGACTGGTTCCATCTCTCCCATAGTCTTGAATGATGCAATGAAAAGAACGGGTAGGGAAATGAACGATCAAAAGCAGTGACTAGCTCCACCTCCCATAGTCTTGAATGCTGTAATGACATGAATGGTCAGGAAAAGGAGTGGTCAGAAGCGGAAACAGGCTACATTCCCCACAGTTTTGGATGATGCAATGACATGGATGGGTAGAGAATGCGGTAGTCCTGAGCCGAGACCAGCATCAACCCCCCTCCCCATAGTTCTGGATGATGTAATGACATGGATGGGTGGGGAAAGGAGTGGTCCGAAACAGAGACTAGCTACACACCCCACAGTCTTGAATGATGTGGTGACGTGGATGGGTGGAGAAAGAAGTGGTTAGAAGCAGATACCAGCTCCACCCCCCACAGTCTTGAATTATGTGATGAAGTAGTGACCAGTGGTTTAAAATGGAAAACACTGCTCTGCTGCTTCATTCCACTTTTTGAACAGATATACCAAAAAATTTTCACTGGTATATTTAACAGACCAAGAGGAAGCAAATAAGAGAAGTTCTTTGTTAGGGTTGACTTACCTTTTAATCCAATTATGTACTCAACAAGAGAATCATTATACATACAGCTAGTATAAATACCTAAACCCTATATAGTGTCCTTCAAGCCTTCAAGGCAAACTAGGAGAAGGAGGGTCAGGGCTTATACTACAAGAACATGCTAACATGGGAGGGCTAAAGATGACTTCATCCAAATACTAGAGCTCCTTTATTGTCCAATCACAGAGTAGCGGTAGAACCAGAATCTGGTTCTGGTTCTGGTGTCTGATGCGTGTGTGTGTGCATTTGGTGGAGCCAAATTTATTTATTTTTTTTTTTTTGAAAGGTTAAACAGTTTTTCAGCCATGTTTTCCCGGGAACCCAACTTTAAACATTAAAACCAAGTTGGCCTTCATGCCCTCAAATGCACTAAAAACCTCCAGTAAAGTCCATTCTGCCACCCACAGACAGCTGTGGATGAATTTCCTTAGTTTGAGCAGATGGTAGGAGAACTTTGCAAGTAAACAAAAAAGCTTTGCTTGCAGACGGCGGGGGCACGCGAAACGCTCATATAGGGACCACAAAAGACGAAAACGCGGGACGGCGAAAAGATGTTTAAGTGTCTGCAGCTTGTTGTGACCTACAGCGGAGACAGTTAGAGCCCATTCACACAGGGGCAACTTTGGATCCGACTTCAAGTCGCCCCAAGTCGCCCCTAGTCGCCTCAAGACGCGCTACACGAAAAAATCAATGTAAGTGAATGGATCTGTCTTAATGCACACTACTGCAGTCGCTCCGACTTCAGAAAAGGTTCGGCTCGGTTCACACATGGGCGGCACGACTTGCAGGTCGCCTCAGCGAGGCGACCTGCAAACGACTGCCGGGGCGACTTGCGAGACGACTTCTGCATAGAAGTCTATGCAAGTCGCCCCAAGTCGCCCCCAAAGTAATACTACTTTGTACTACTTCAATCCGACTTGAAGGCAACTTGTACCCATTGATTTCAATGGAAGTTGCCTCCAAGTCTGATCACTGTTCATACTGAGGCAACTTTACAGGAAGCAGAAAAGAAACAGAAAGTAATTTCCTCCACTAAACAGCCAGTCCCCTCCTTCTCACACACAGCTGATAAGCTCTGATTGGCCACTTGTAAAGTTCCCTGTCCTGGAGGCGACTTCAAGTTGTGTTGTAAGTTGCCCCAAGTCGTGCTGTGATTCATACTCAAGTCGTGTCCAAGTTGCCTCCCAAAGTCGTGCTGGAAGTCGTGTTGCCCCTGTGTGAATGGGCTCTCAAGGAATGATTCATTGATTTCTTTCTATGTACACATTTGAACATTCACTGGCTACATGCTTGATACTTGTTCAAGTTTTTCTACCATTTTTGTTTGGTTATCTTTATTGCCTACAGTGCCTAGCAAAAGTGTTCACCCCTCCTTTGCATTTTTCGTGTTTAGTTGCCTCACAACCTGGAATTAACATGGATTGTTTGAGGATTTGCATCATTTAATTTACAGAACATGCCCACAACAAAATAACAGAAAAAGTCAATGTGCATAACTATTCACCCCCCTAAAGTCAATACTTTGTAGAGCCACCTTTTGCGGCTATCACAGCTCCAAGTCGCTTTGGATAAGTCTCTATGAGCTTGCCACATCTTTCCACTGGGATTTTTGTCCACTCCTCCTTGCAAAACTGCTCCAGCTCCTTCAAGTTGGATGGTTTGCGCTTGTGAACAGCAATCTATAAGTCTGACCACAGATTTTCTATTGGATTGAGGTCTGGGCTTTGACTAGGCCATTCCAACACATTTACATGTTTCCCTTTAAACCACTCAAGTATTGCTTTAGCAGTGTGTTTGGGGTCATTGTCCTGCTGGAAGGTGAACCTCCGTCCTAGCCTCAAATCACACACAGAGTGGTACAGGTTTTACTCAAGAATATCCCTGTATTTAGCACCATCCATCTTTCTCTCAACTCTGACCAGTTTCCCAGTCCCGACTGCTGAAAAACATCCCCACAGCATGATGCTGCCACCACCATGTTTCACAGTGGGGATGGTGTTCTTTCGGTGATGTGATGTGTTGGGTTTGCGCCAGACATAGCGTTTTCTTTGATGGCCAAAAAGTTCAATTTTAGTCTCATCAGACCAGAGCACCTTCCTCCATACATTTTGGGAGTCTCCCACATGCCTTTTCGCAAACTCAAAACGTGCTATTTTGTCTTTTGCTGAAAGTAATGACTTTCTTCTGGCCACTCTGCCATAAAGACCAACTCTATGGAGCGTACGGCTAATTGTCGTCCTATGTACAGATACTCCAGTCTGTGCTGGAGACGCGTTTCACACATACATCTTGTGCTTAATCATTTGGTAATGATTAAGCACAAGATGTATGTGTGAAACGCGTCTACGTGACCACAGTTTGGGGTCTCTGGTGTTATCTTTGTGAAGCAAAATAAAAGGCAATCGGAAGTTCTGGATGTGCTGCCATTTCTTTCTTCTTTCCAAGTTTCCCGCGGAGGCGGGCCGGGGGCTAGCACTCTGCAAGATATTCCAATCAGCCTTATCTTTATACACCTGGAGCAGTGGTTCTTTTTATTGTATACTAGCTGCTATGGGCACACAGGGGGATACTTCAGGATAGAGAGCGGGGGAAAGGGCCGGTAAATATATAATTTATCAGCCCCTTCCTTTCCTGAATGAACACAGTGAATGATCAGTACCAATCACTCCTGTGTCCATTCATCACTGAAGCAGTAGACTGTGTTTACTATTATTCATGATTCTATGATTTAGTTTGTGAATGAGCTAGAAGCTTCAGAGTGCTTCCAATTCATTCATCTTTGCGGGGTGGGGGACCCTGTCAAATAGGCTGGTATGGGGCCCGTGATTTGTAACAACAGCCCTGTCCCCATCAACGCTGTGTTGTTGGAGGGATTGAGCAATTTTCTTCCCTTCCACCTGGAAAGCTATTGAAAGGTCCACTTTAGGCATGAAAAGCTGGCATTTTTGCTGATGCCATAGGGGAACAAAACCTATTGTTTCTACCCCAGCAGCTGGCCGGCAAGGATCCTCAACTGATCCAATTACAAATGGCCATAATTGGGTGTCTGTTTCTTCTCCGTGACTAATAATTGAATAAATTTCAGAGGCATTAATGCAAACAGAGTACTGAACATGGGAACATCCCTTCGAGAGGGCTCAGATTCATCCGTTTTTATGAAACCCCTTTTAGTTTATGTAAGCGTTCTACATCTTAAAAAGCCATTAAATGTACTGCAGACAAACCTACGTCGGTGCAGAGGCGCCAAAAGCCAAGATAAATTTCAGTCAGCCATATTAAACTTTCCGCAGCCTCCTGTATATATTAATACGGAAATATTTCCGAATATAGAGCTACAGGATGTGGCGGAGGCCCTGGCAGCGCTTATATCAATATAATTCACGGACATCGCGTGGCCAGAGAATGGCGTGCCGCTCCGGCGGCGAACACGGAGGCAGTTACGGTTGCGTGCGGGTGCTAGAGAAATAGGATAGCGGCTTCAGGATTTGTACTTCATCTCCTAACTCATCAAAGTTCTCCCAGGTAGAAATATCGCCCTTTCCTTCACCTTCACGTGGAGCCCTATAAAACACGGGATGCAGGCCCCGCTCGCCACGTTCTCCAAGACTGCACAGCTGTGCTTGACAGCCCCTTCTGACCGCCGGTGATAGATGTTCAATTTTCTGAGGTAACGTAGGAAAGGCCGCGGCTCCGCTGTGAGGAATTCATCAGACCCAGGCTTCTTCCTCATGATTTTTTCATGATTTTTTTTTCTCATTTTGCTGGTATATTGTTACCATAAACAGAAAGCCCGAAGGGGATTTCTATGAAAACGGATGAGGTGAAATGAAAGGAGGACCTGACTTTTGTGGAAAGGACAGCAAAGTTCGAGGTTTGAAGCTACACTCCTAACAGTACTTGACTGTGGGTGATCGTAGTGATGGCAACAGATAGACCATGCCAAAAACAGATAAAAACTTTGGCAGTCACCAACACCGCCAAACAAATGCATATCACATGTTTTTTTGTGAAGAATAGTGTCATGTAAGTCCAAGAATACTGATATTTCAGAGCCTTGCAGGATCCCTTCCTCAAAATTACATAGTGGCCTGTGTTCCAATGTCGCCTGGAGAAAGTGACCCTGGGAGACCACTTTGTCACCTTGAGGAAAGGGCCATTGTGAGGACACTATGTCACCTTGAGGAAAGGACCTTAGGGGGCACTATGTTTTCTTGAGGAAGGGACCCTGGGTGGCACTGTGTTGTCTCGAGGGACCTTGCAAGGCCACTATCTCACCTTGGGGAAGGTAGCATATGAGGCTATTATGTTGCTTTGAGAAAGGGAGCTTGAAAAGCCACAATGTTGCCTTGAGGAAGGGACCCTGGGAGTCCGCTATGTCACCGTAAGGAAGAGGGCCTGCAAGACCACTGTATTGCCTTGAGGAAGGGACCCTGGAAGGAAAATATATCACCTTGAGGAAGAAAGCCTGCAAAACCACTATGTTGCCTTAGGGAAAGGAGCCTGCAAAGCCACTATGTTGCCTTGAGGAAGGGACCCTGGGAGGCCAGTATGTCACTGTAAGGAAGGGAGCCTGTAAGACCACTATATTGCCTTCAGGAAGGACCCCTGGAAGGCCACTATATCACCTTGAGAAAGGGAGCCTGCAAGGCTACTATGTTGTCTTAAGGAAAGGAGCCCGCAAATCCACTATGTTGTCTTGAGTAAGGGACCCTGGGAGGCCAGTATGTCACCTTGAGGAAGTGTCCCTAGAAGACCACTACCTTACCCTAAGGAAGGGGGATGCTGGGAGGCCACCATGTTACCTTGAGGAAGGGACCCTGGAAGGCCACTATGTTGTCTTGAGGACTGGACCCTGGGATTCCACTATGTCCTCCTTGAAGAAGTAACCCTAGAACTTTGTTGCCTTCAGGAAAGAACCCTGGGAGGCCACCATGTTGTCTTGAGGAAAGAACCATGCAAGGCCATTATGTCGTTCTGATGAAGGAACCCTGGGAATCCACTATGTCACCTTAAGGAAAGGACCCTGCGTGGCCATTATGTCGTCTTGAGGAAGGGGTCCTGTGAGGCCCTGAAACATTGATATTCTTGGACTTATGTGACACATTTATAACAGGAGGTGTGTTACTGGCAGGATCGCCAAGTAAAATTAAAGGGAAAAAAAGCATGAAAAAAAGAAAGGTAAAACAGATACTGCATGTTAGTAGATTATGGTGCAAATCTAAGCAGGCTGGCCATTAAGGGGTTAACCAAGTGCAGTCATATTATGAGCCTCGGTGGTACGTCTACAATGTATCCTGTGTGACAACCAGAGCAGTAGCAAAATGGGCCTGGAAAATATTTTAAATCTTTTATAACAATGGCGGTAATAAAAAGCAATTCAACTAGAATATTGGGAACTATAAAACAGAATTGTAATGTGTTTGAGATCATAAATGTTTAAAATACAAATTACAATTGACAAGTTACAGGATTCAACACACATACCATGACACAGGTAAAAGTATGAATATCAATTCTTCACCCAACGTACTTCCTGTCTGAGACTGTTTTTGCATTGGGAACCAGATAAAGTAACAGGTTGCTCACAATTGCAACATTTAAAAGTAAACTTTATGATTCACCTTCCAAAGCTTCCAATCCTCCATCTACCCAACCTTGGTCAATTGGTCAAACGCTGAAAAAAACAAGACTAAAAGTACTAGTGATATCATCTAGAGTGAAAATGTTCTTAGCTAATGTCAAGGGCAGTAGGCAAATCCTGTGTGGCACCTCAAGTCATTTCCTAAATTGCCCCTTGCACCACATACACATTCCCATCTAATTAGAACAGCCATTCTTTTAAAGATTGTAGACAATAGATGTATGTAGATTGGCAAGGAAACAAGCAGACACTGGCTCCATCCCTTATAGCAGCCTTTCTCAAACATTTTACCCCAAAGGAACTCTTGAAACAAGGGGAAACCCTGCTAAAATGAATTCATCAGGGGTAAGTGGAAAGAATGCCCCTTTCGGTGATGATCAAAATGCCACCCTTACAGGTAGCCTAAAAAAAGATAACCATTGTAGCGCCACTTGCACTGCTAAGTGGCTTTGGACCCGAAACAATGCAGGCACCATCAGATAGGAAGTCAATCAACCTCTGAAGGAACCTTAGGGTTCCATTGAACCCTGGTTGAGAATGGTTGCTCTATAGCCTCAGATGATGTGATGACATGGATGGGTGGAGAAAGGAGAGTCCAAAAGCATAGACCAGCCCCATCCCCCATAGTCTTAGATCATACAATGGCATGGTTGGGTGAGTAAAGGAGTGGTCATGAGCAGAGACCGGTTCCAACACCCCACAATCTTAGATGATGTAATCACATGGATGGGCAGAGTAACGAGTAGTCATGACAAGAGAACATCTTCAACCTCTACATTCTTGAATAATGTAACAACATAGTTGAGCAGGGAAATGAGTGGTCATCAGCACAGACCAGCTCCACCCCCCACAGTCTTGGATGATGCAATAGCATAGATGAGTAAAGGAAGGAGTAGTGATGAGCAGAGACCAGCTCCAACCGTTTCCATCCCCCCATAGTCTTGAATGATGTAATAAAATGGATGGGCGAGCAAAGGAGTGATCAGAATCGGTGATTAGCTCCACCCCCTATAATCTTGGATGATGTAATGACATGGATAGGCAGGGAAAGGAGTGGTCAGAAGCAGAAACATGCTACATCTCCCACAGTTTTGGATGATGTCATGACATGGATGGTTGGAGAAAGGAGAAGTAATGAACAGAGACCAGCTCCACCGCCCACAGTTTTGGATGATGTAAATGGCATAGATAGGCGAAGAAAGGAGTAGTCATGAGCAGACACGAGCTTGAACCCCCATGGTCTTGAATGATGTAATGACATGGATGGAAAAGGAAAGGGGTGGTCAAAAGCAGAAACATGCTACATACCCCACAGTTTTGGATGATGTAATGACATGGATGGGTGGAGAAAGGAAGTCATTAACAGGGACCAGATCCACCCCCCACAGTCTTGGATGATGTAAATGGTATGGATAGGGGCGAAGAAAAGAGTAGTCATGAGCAGACACCAGCTCAAACCCCCACAGTCTTGAATGATGTAATGACATGGGTGGACAGGGAAAGAGGTGATCAAAAGCAGTGCCTAGCTCCAACCCCCCCCCCCCCCCCCCATAGTCTTGGAAAATGTTATGGCATGGATAGGCAAAAGAAGGAGTATTTATGAGCAGAGACTGGCTCCAACCCCCACCATCTTGGATAATGTAACGGCATGGATAGGCGAAGGAAGGGGTAGTCATGAGCAGAGACTGGCTCCATCCCGCACAGTCTTAGATGATGTAATGGCATGGATAGGCGAAGGAAGGGTTAGTCGTGAGCAGAGACCATCTCCAACCCCTACAGTCTTGGATGATGTAAGACATGGATGGATGGGGAAAGGAGTGGTCAGAGACTGGTTCCATCTCTCCCATAGTCTTGAATGATGCAATGAAAAGAACGGGTAGGGAAATGAACGATCAAAAGCAGTGACTAGCTCCACCTCCCATAGTCTTGAATGCTGTAATGACATGAATGGTCAGGAAAAGGAGTGGTCAGAAGCGGAAACAGGCTACATTCCCCACAGTTTTGGATGATGCAATGACATGGATGGGTAGAGAATGCGGTAGTCCTGAGCCGAGACCAGCATCAACCCCCCTCCCCATAGTTCTGGATGATGTAATGACATGGATGGGTGGGGAAAGGAGTGGTCCGAAACAGAGACTAGCTACACACCCCACAGTCTTGAATGATGTGGTGACGTGGATGGGTGGAGAAAGAAGTGGTTAGAAGCAGATACCAGCTCCACCCCCCACAGTCTTGAATTATGTGATGAAGTAGTGACCAGTGGTTTAAAATGGAAAACACTGCTCTGCTGCTTCATTCCACTTTTTGAACAGATATACCAAAAAATTTTCACTGGTATATTTAACAGACCAAGAGGAAGCAAATAAGAGAAGTTCTTTGTTAGGGTTGACTTACCTTTTAATCCAATTATGTACTCAACAAGAGAATCATTATACATACAGCTAGTATAAATACCTAAACCCTATATAGTGTCCTTCAAGCCTTCAAGGCAAACTAGGAGAAGGAGGGTCAGGGCTTATACTACAAGAACATGCTAACATGGGAGGGCTAAAGATGACTTCATCCAAATACTAGAGCTCCTTTATTGTCCAATCACAGAGTAGCGGTAGAACCAGAACCTGGTTCTGGTTCTGGTGTCTGATGCGTGTGTGTGTGCATTTGGTGGAGCCAAATTTATTTATTTTTTTTTTTTTTGAAAGGTTAAACAGTTTTTCAGCCATGTTTTCCCGGGAACCCAACTTTAAACATTAAAACCAAGTTGGCCTTCATGCCCTCAAATGCACTAAAAACCTCCAGTAAAGTCCATTCTGCCACCCGCAGACAGCTGTGGATGAATTTCCTTAGTTTGAGCAGATGGTAGGAGAACTTTGCAAGTAAACAAAAAAGCTTTGCTTGCAGACGGCGGGGGCACGCGAAACGCTCATATAGGGACCACAAAAGACGAAAACGCGGGACGGCGAAAAGATGTTTAAGTGTCTGCAGCTTGTTGTGACCTACAGCGGAGACAGTCAAGGAATGATTCATTGATTTCTTTGCAGACTACGAAGGGCACCGAGAGGAGAATGTGGGACAGGACTATAGCAGCTGCTGAACTTAATAAATATCAAGTGCATACACTTTTACCGTGACAATGTTACAGCAAAAGACAGGACGGCGACGGGTCAGAAATAGGGAAAATGCCATATTGTAAATACTAAAAGGGAATGTGTGTGTGGTTTTTTTTTAGTTGTTTTTCAGCACTATTATTTATTTATACTTTTAAATTTGTCATTTTTCACATTTTAACTCTTTCAGCTAGTGCATTTGACTGATGACTAGTGCTGGGTTTACTTATCAGAAAGCCTAGTACTGTTTGCAACCATAGATGTATTTATTTATTTTAATTTTGTAAATATATATTTTTTAAAAATATATACATTGTAATACATAGTAGCATTTCAAATTGACCACTTTCAGCCAGAGCGTTTTAGGCTGCATTCACACTTTCCCGTAGCGGGAACAAGCGATCTTGCTTGCGATTTTCGTTGAGGGATTTGCACAAGATTTTGCGTGCTGCATAATGGGCGATCCCATTCACTTGAATGGGCTGCCCCATGGGCGTTAATCACCTGTAAAGAGACACCTGTGCCTTTTTGGCTGACAAGCTTCACCTGATTTTTAAAGGTGCGGTTTGCCGCGATTTGCCACGCGACAGTTGCGGCAGAATGGCATTGTGTTTGGGGTTCCATTAAGGCAGGGGATTCCAAAATTTCTAAGCAACGGGCCGGTTTATTTCCTCCAGGCTTGAGGCTACTTTCACACTGGAAGGGTTTTTCAGGTGTTTTAGCGCTAAAAATAGCACCTGTATATCGCCTGAAAACCGCTTCCCACGCCACCCCAGTGTGAAAGTCCAGAGTGCTTTCACACTGGGGCAGTGCGCTTGCTGGACATTACAAAAAGTTCTACAAGCAGCATCTTTGGGGCGGTATTGGGAGTGCTGAGTACAGCGCTCCTAAACCGCCCCTGCCCTTTTTAATCCTTTCTTCGGCCGCTAGCGGGGGTTAAAAGCACCCTGCTAGTAGCTGAAAAGCACTGCTAAAATGATGGTAAAGTGCCGCTAAAACGAGCGTCGCTTTACCGTTAACGCAGCGCAGCTAGGGTTGCCACCTGTCTGATTCACCCAGACAGTCCGGGTTTTAGATCCTGTGTCCAGGTTTCAGTCCACCTGAAACCTGGACACATCAGTGGCAGCCCTGCAGCACCAGTCCTCCTATCTCCCTCTCCCCTCCTATCGGCTTCCAGTGCTTTTAATTATATTGGTTGGGGAGCTTTAACTGGGGGACAGACTGGACTGGGGGGATTATACTGGGGTACAGACTGACCTGGGGGGATTATACTGGGGGACAGACTGACCTGGGGGGATTATACTGGGGGACAGACTGACCTGGGGGGATTATACTAGGGGCCAGACTGACCTGGGGGGTTATACTGGGGGACAGACGGACCTGGGGGGAATGTACTGGGGGACAGACTAACCAAGGAGGGATTATACTGGAGGACAGACTGACCTGGGGGGAATGTACTGGGGGACAGACTGACCTGGAGGGGGGCGATTATACTGGGGTACAGACTGGCCTGGGGGGATTATACTGGGGGACAAACTGACCTGGGGGGATTATACTGGGGGACAGACTGACCTGGGGGGTTATACTGGGGGACAGACGGACCTGGGGGGTTATACTGGGGGACAGACAGACCTGGGGGGATTATACTAGGGGACAGACTGACCTGGGGGGTTATACTAGGGGACAGGCTGACCTGGGGGGTTATACTGGGGGACAGACGGACCTGGGGGGATTATACTAGGGGACAGACTGACCTGGGGGGGGTTATACTAGGGGACAGACTGACCTGGGGGGGATTTACTGGGGGACAGACTGACCAGGGGGGAATGTACTGGGGCACAGATGGACCTGGGGGGATGTACTGGGGGACAGACTGACCAAGGAGGGATTATACTGGAGGACAGACTGACCTGGGGGGAATGTCCTGGGGGACAGACTAACCTGGGGGGGGGGACTGTACTGGGGGACAGACTGACCTTGTTTGATTTAACTACGCTCCTTAAGCTTCTCTTATTAGTAACACAATTTGGCCACACCCATTGTTCACCACAGGATGCTACATGCGCAGCAATACTACTCTTATTGGGGCACCCAAAGGTGCCCCAGGTATTTTACAATCCTATAGTGTAAACTGCAAAAAAAATGAATTGCTGTGCGCACCACTAAAGTGTTTGGGTTTGGCTTGATGAAAAGGTGGCTAACCTGGGCGCAGCCCCAGTGTGAAAACAGCCTTAGGGGTGCCAGACTATGGCCAGTGGGAGTAGAAAATGCCCCGGCATCAGTACTCCATCACTGGTCTTAATCGGAGCAAGAGTACCCCATTGATGGGGTCAGTAGGGGGAATGGTGCCCTATCATTGGTGTCAGTTAGTGGAATAGTGCCCCAAGGGCCACATAAAGGAAAGCAAAAGGGCCACATCAGGAGCCCGGGCTGCGGTTTTGGAGACCACTGCATTAAAGGATAATGGCACCCAATCATGTGTTGTGAATTGTACAGGGATCGCCGCGCAATTTGGAATCATGGGTAGAATCGCAAAGTGCGAATGAAGCCCTATGCAAGGACAATTTCTATCGAATAGGCTTAAATAACAGTTGCTGCTCTAAAACAGAAATGAAGGGCAGGGAGATCAGATTGCATTATGAGATTATGGCTAAGCGAATCTTGATTTGTGAAACGCGTTAATCTTGCCATGCCTGCACAGAGGTCTCCTGATGTCTTATGATGTATCTTGATGGATTTTTATCTTCAATAAAGTAATCCTCACTGGTTCATACCTGGGAGTGCGGTCAACCTTTCTTGAACCATTAAATCAGATTGCATGCTACAGACCGACTCACACGGGAGGGACACAACCCTCATCTTCGCAACGCAAGCAAGTAAAACGACTTGTTCTGTTTCAGAGATGACTAGTGCTGGGCTTACTCAGACAGCCTAGCATCATTTGTATATACACTCACCGGCCACTTTGTTAGGTACACCTGTTCAACTGCTTGGTAACACAAATAGCTAATCTGCCAATCACATGGCAGCATTTAGGCGTGGTGAAGATGACTCGCTGAATTTCAAACCGAGCATCAGAATGGGGAAGAACGGGGATTTAAGTGACTTTGAATGTGGCATGGTTGTTGGTGCCAGATGGGCTGATCCGAGTATTTCAAAAACTGCTGATCTACTGGGATTTTCACGCACAACCATCTCTTTACAGAGAATGGTCTGAAAAAGGGAAAATATCCAGTGAGCGACAGTTGTGTGGAGGAAAATGCCTTGTTGATGTCAGAGATCAGAGGAGAATGGGCAGACGGCTTCCAGATAATTGAAAGGCAACAGTTACTCAAATAACCACTCGTTACATCCAAGGTATGTAGAACACCATCTCTGAACGCACAAGACAACACCGGGCGCCACTCCTGTCAGCTAGGGATGAGCTTCGTGTTCGAGTCGAACCCATGTTCGACTCGAACATCGGCTGTTCGATCGTTCGCCGAATTGCGAACGTTATGGGCCGTTCGCGCTAAATTCGTGTGGCGCGTCACGGCCCATAATTCACTGCGGCATCGCAGTGCATTGCTGGCTGATGATTGGCCAAGCATGCACTATGACCCGCATGCTTGGCCAATCACAGCGCTGTCAGTAGAGAGAGCTGTAATTGGCCAAAGCCAGGGTGGCTTTGGCCAATTATGGCTCAGGGGATTTAGTACACACCCCACACTATATAAGGCCGCCTGCACGGCGGCCCTGTGTAGTGTGTGTTCCGGTGTGCTGAGAGATAGAGAGAGAGAGAGACAGTGTCATTTGATTTGAATTAGATAGATTAGGCAGAACAGTCAGTCAGTTAGCTGCACTTACAGTGTATTGTGTATATATATGCATCCCAGGTGTTGCATATATATATATACACTGTATTCAGTTTAGCTAGATCCGTTCCTGTTATCTTCTATCTAGACTATTTACATTTAATGCAGTGCGTCCTGCTCACAGTGTTCAGCTAGATCCGTTCCTGCTATTTACATTTAGTGCAGTGCGTCCTGCTCACAGTGTTCAGCTAGATCCGTTCCTGTTATCTTCTAGACTATTTACATTTAGTGCAGTGCGTCCTGCTCACAGTGTTCAGCTAGATCCGTTCCTGCAATTTACATTTAGTGCAGTGCGTCCTGCTCACAGTGTTCAGCTAGATCCGTTCCTGCTATTTACATTTAGTGCAGTGCGTCCTGCTCACAGTGTTCAGCTAGATCCGTTCCTGCTATTTACATTTAGTGCAGTGCGTCCTGCTCACAGTGTTCAGCTAGATCCGTTCCTGCTATTTACATTTAGTGCAGTGCGTCCTGCTCACAGTGTTCAGCTAGATCCGTTCCTGCTATTTACATTTAGTGCAGTGCGTCCTGCGCACAGTGTTCAGCTAGAGCCGTTCCTGCTATTTACATTTAGTGCAGTGCGTCCTGCTCACAGTGTTCAGCTAGATCCGTTCCTGTTATCTTCTAGACTATTTACATTTAGTGCAGTGCGTCCTGCTCACAGTGTTCAGCTAGATCCGTTCCTGTTATCTTCTAGACTATTTACATTTAGTGCAGTGCGTCCTGCTCACAGTGTTCAGCTAGATCCGTTCCTGCTATTTACATTTAGTGCAGTGCGTCCTGCTCACAGTGTTCAGCTAGATCCGTTACTGTTAAATTCCTACTGACCGGCAGGCTTGTCTGGTTACAGTATATAAAGCTACCTGAAGAAAATTACAGGTGTTCTATTTGATCCTATTAGTACCACGGTCAGGCAGCTAGACTATTTACATTTAGTACAGTGCGTCCTGCTCACAGTGTTCAGCTAGATCCGTTCCTGTTATCTTCCTACTGACAGGCAGGCTTGTCTGGTTACAGTATATAAAGCTACCTGAAGAAAATTACAGGTGTTCTATTTGATCCTATTAGTACCACGGTCAGGCAGCTAGACTATTTACATTTAGTACAGTGCGTCCTGCTCACAGTGTACAGCTAGATCCGTTCCTGTTATCTTCCTACTGACAGGCAGGCTTGTCTGGTTACAGTATATAAAGCTACCTGAAGAAAATTACAGGTGTTCTATTTGATCCTATTAGTACCACGGTCAGGCAGCTAGACTATTTACATTTAGTACAGTGCGTCCTGCTCACAGTGTACAGCTAGATCCGTTCCTGTTATCTTCCTACTGACAGGCAGGCTTGTCTGGTTACAGTATATAAAGCTACCTGAAGAAAATTACAGGTGTTCTATTTGATCCTATTAGTACCACGGTCAGGCAGCTAGACTATTTACATTTAGTACAGTGCGTCCTGCTCACAGTGTACAGCTAGATCCGTTCCTGTTATCTTCCTACTGACAGGCAGGCTTGTCTGGTTACAGTATATAAAGCTACCTGAAGAAAATTACAGGTGTTCTATTTGATCCTATTAGTACCACGGTCAGGCAGCTAGACTATTTACATTTAGTACAGTGCGTCCTGCTCACAGTGTTCAGCTAGATCCGTTCCTGTTATCTTCCTACTGACAGGCAGGCTTGTCTGGTTACAGTATATAAAGCTACTTGAAGAAAATTACAGGTGTTCTATCCCAGCTTAGTGCAGCTACAGGCCATTAGTATGTCTGGAAGGCCAAGAAGGAGAGGCAGACAGTCACAAGCCAATAAGAGAGGGCAAGCAGGCTCTGTGTCTAGTGCTGGTCGTGGAGACGGTGCATCCTCATCAGCACGTGGCCATGGGACACGCTTGGCCTTTTTTCCGGCAGCTGGCCATGTTGAGCCGCAACATGCGGAAGACTTGGTCGAGTGGATGACCAAGCCGTCCTCATCCTCCTCATCCTCTCTCACCCATGCCCAGGGTGCTTTGTCTGGCAAAGCAGCGGCCTCTTCCCTCAGCTCAATGTCATCAGTGACTCCTTCCCTAGCTCCACCATGTCCTCATGAGGATTCCCTCGAACTGTTTGACCACAGTGTTGGGTACATGCTCCAGGAGGATGCCCAGCGTTTGGAAGGCTCTGATGACGATACTGAGCTCGATGAAGGCAGTAACATGAGCGCGGACAGAGGGGGTGCCCAAGAAGGACAGCAATCTGGCAGTCATGCTCCCCCTGCTGCAGCATACTGCCAGGTTTGCTCCAGTGATGAGGAGGGAGGGGATGATGAGGTCACTGACTCAACGTGGGTGCCTGATAGGAGAGAGGAGGAGGAGGAGGAGGAGGAGGAGGAGGAGGAGGCGGCAGCACATCACCAACGAGGCAGGATGCCCTCCAGGGGCCAGCCTAAGGGCAGCACATTGACTGCATCACACCCCAAAGCTCCACATGTGCAGGGCGCTGCAGTCTCTGCGCGTTATTCAAAAAGTTCTTTGGTGTGGGCCTTTTTTGAGACGAGTGCATCAGATCGCACCGCTGCTATTTGCAACATATGTCTCAAGCGTATCTCGCGTGGCCAAAATATCTCCCGCTTGGGTACCACATGCTTGACCAGACATATGTTGACCTGCCATGCAGTTCGTTGGCAAGCGTATCTAAAAGACCCACACCAAAGAACAAAGAGGATCTCTCCTTGCTCCTCATCAGCTGAGATTTCCAACCCCACTAGACCTTCAGTCCTCTCTGAGACCTGCAGTGAGAGGAATGAAGGTGTAGAATTAGGTGTGTCACAGCCAAGTACTTGTGGGCAATCTGCTTTTGGTACACCGACGTCAGATTGTACCAGGCAAATTTCCCTGCCCCAGCTGCTGCACCGCCGAAAGAAGTTTGCTCCCAGCCATCCACATGCCCAGCGGTTGAATGCTAGCTTGGCAAAATTGCTAGCACTTCAACTGCTGCCTTTTCAGTTGGTAGACTCTGCCCCCTTCCGTGAGTTTGTGGAATGTGCGGTTCCTCAGTGGCAGGTACCCAAACGCCACTTTTTCTCACGGAAGGCGATTCCGGCTCTCTACCGGCATGTGGAAGGCAATGTCCATGCCTCGCTGGACAGGGCGGTCAGCGGTAAGGTGCATATTACCGCTGACTCATGGTCCAGCAGGCATGGACAGGGACGTTACCTAAGTTTCACGGCGCATTGGGTGACTCTGCTGGCAGCTGGGAAGGATGCAGGACAAGGTGCAGTAGTGTTGGAGGTTGTTCCGCCACCACGCCTCCAAAATGCTGATTGTGACACACCTCTCTCCTCCACCCCCTCCTCTTCTTCTTCCTCCATGGCCTCTTCCTCGGAACCAGCGGTGCTCCGTAGGCGTTCAAGGGGCTACGCAAGTACGCAGGCCAAAAGATGCCATGCGGTGCTTGAGCTGGTGTGCTTGGGGGACAGGAGCCACACTGGGGCAGAGGTTCTGTCAGCTCTGCAGGGGCAGGTTCAGAGGTGGTTGACGCCACGCCAACTTAAGGCAGGAATGGTGGTTTGCGACAATGGCACCAACCTCCTCTCTGCCCTCCGACAGGGACAAATGACCCATGTGCCCTGTTTGGCTCACGTCCTTAACTTGGTGGTGCAGCGGTTCTTGGGCAGGTACCCGGGCTTACAGGATGTCCTGAGGCAGGCCAGGAAAGTCTGTGTGCATTTCCGCCGGTCATATAATGCCAGTGCTCGGCTGACGGACCTCCAAAAGGAGTTTAACCTGCCCAAGAACCGCCTAATCTGTGACATGCCCACCAGGTGGAACTCAACGTTGGCCATGCTGCAGCGGCTGCACACGCAGCAGAGGGCCATCAATGAGTACCTGTGCGACTATGGCACCAGGACAGGGTCAGGGGAGCTTGGTTTTTTTTCCCCACGCCAGTGGGCCATGATCAGGGATGCATGCACTGTCCTGTCACCATTCGAGGAGGCCACGAGGATGGTGAGCAGTGACAGTGCATGCATCAGTGACACTGTCCCCCTTGTCCACCTGTTGGAGCACACGCTGCGTGGAATAATGGACAGGGCACTTGAGGCAGAACAGAGGCAGGAAGAGGAGGACTTCCTTAGCTCTCAAGGCCCCCTTTATCCAGACAGTGTTCCTGCGTGCCCGCCGATCACACAGGAAGAGGACGAGGAGGAAGAGGAGGAGGAGGAAGATTGTGTCAGTATGGAGGTGGAGCCTGGCACTCAGCATCAGCAGCAGTCTTTAAGGGATCAGTCCCAAGAAACACATGGACTTGTACGTGGCTGGGAGGAGGTGGCTGCGGACCATGTCGTTCTTAGTGACCCAGAGGACTCCGGACCGAATGCCTCAGCAAACCTACGCTGCATGGCCTCCCTGATCCTGCAAAGCCTGCGTAAGGATCCTCGTATTCGTGGTATCAAGGAGAAGGACCAATACTGGCTGGCAACCCTCCTTGATCCACGTTACAAGGGTAAGGTTGCGGACCTTATCTTGCCATCGCAGAGGGAGCAGAGGATGAAACATCTTCGGGAGGCCTTGCAGAAAGGTCTGTGCAACGCGTTCCCAGAGACTGGGAGGTTACAAACTCCTGTTTCTGGACAACGTGTTGCTGAGGCTTCGGTCAGTCAAAGAAGGAGCGGTGGAGAAGGTGGCCGTCTGACCGATGCGTTCAGACAATTTTTTGGTCCGCAGCCCCAAGGTATGATCGGTTCCAGCAACCATCGCCAGCGTCTGTTTTACATGGTGCAGGAATACCTAGGGGCAAGATCAGACTTGGACACCTTTCCCACCGAAAATCCTCTGGGTTACTGGGTCTTGAGGATGGATCACTGGCCAGAGCTTGCACAGTATGCAATTGAGCTACTGGCCTGTCCTGCATCCAGCGTTCTTTCGGAACGCACATTCAGTGCTGCTGGAGGCGTGGTAACCGATCACAGGGTGCGTCTGTCCACCGACTCGGTCGATCGGCTGACCTTCATAAAAATGAATGAGTCTTGGATCACCACCAGCTACCAAGCACCTGATGCTGATGTAACCGAATAATTTTTTTTGAAATCTCAGATCCCTTCAAAGACTGCCTATGTTGATGCTGAGTGACTATCCCTGAGTAATTATCCTCTTCCTCCTCAATCATCACGCTGATAGCTTGTAAGAACATTTTTGGTTCTGGGCGCCACCACCAGTGCCTAAGGCACAATTTTTCAGCCCCTGTTTAACAGGGGCGTGTAAT
This sequence comes from Aquarana catesbeiana, assembly GCF_042186555.1. Lineage (NCBI taxonomy): Eukaryota > Metazoa > Chordata > Amphibia > Anura > Ranidae > Aquarana > Aquarana catesbeiana. The sequence goes on along the minus strand of NC_133325.1, from coordinate 783,042,989 downwards.
TACAATTTTTGATGTAATACTTTGCAGCAGGGCTCGTTCCTGCATTCCAACTAGAGTGTCTGTGAGGGGTTGCAGTGTTGTGGCACCAGCACCAGTGCCTAGGGCCCAATTTTTCTGCCCCTGTCTAACAGGGGCGTGTAATTACAATTTTTGATGCAATACTTTGCAGCAGGGCTCGTTCCTGCGTTCCAACTAGAGTGTCTGTGAGGGGTTGCAGTGTTGTGGCACCAGCACCAGTGCCTAAGGCCCAATTTTTCTGCCCCTGTCTAACAGGGGCGTGTAATTACAATTTTTGAAGCAATAATTTGCAGCAGGGCTCGTTCCTGCGTTCCAACTAGAGTGTCTGTGAGGGGTTGCAGTGTTGTGGCACCAGCACCAGTGCCTAAGGCCTAATTTTTCAGCTCCTGTTCAACAGGGGCATGTAATTACAATTCTTGATCTAATATTTCACAGCAGGGCCCTGTGAGGGCTTACAGTGTTGTGGCCACAGCAACACCTAAGGCCCAAATTTCTGCTGAGTATATAGGGCAGGACCCTACTTTCAAACATCTAACTTACAAACGACTCCTACTTGTAAACGGAAGGAGACAACAGGAAGTGAGATGAAATCTACCCCTAGGAAGGGAAATTCTCTCCTGTAAGAGTTAATATGGGAAAACAAGTTCTCCTTTCCACTGATGCTTTCCAATCCTTGTTCCACAAAAAAACCCAAATTTTCAAAAAACATTTTTCATTGGGACAAAAAAGTGAGGTGAAATCTTCTGAAGAGGAGGAAAGACAGCAAAACAAATGTCACAGGGGTGATAACCCTTCCCTATGTTTTCCAAAAAGCTTAGAAAAGATTTTTTGGCTGGAGCTAAACACGTTAAAAATGTTCAAAATTACAAACAGATTCTACTTAACAACAAACCTACAGTCCCTGTCTTGTTTGCACCGCCTGTATACTGCTGTTCAGAGTATATAGGGCCTGGTGGCCCCACACCTTTCCTTATTTTAATTTGGGTGCGGGGTTCCCCTTAATATCCATACAAGACCCAAAGGGACTGGTAATGGACTGGGGGGTACCCATGCCGTTTGTCTCACTGATTTTCATCCATATTGCCATGACCCGACATGACATTAAACCCGCAAGCAGTTTTAAATGAGATTTTTTCCTTTAAAAATGACATTTGGTGCAGGGACTGTTCTAAACATGGGAAACACGCGTCACTTTACAGGCATACTATAGACACCCCCCAGGTACGATATTTAAAGGAATATTTCACTTTTTTTTTTTTACTTTAAGCATCATTAAAATCACTGCTCCCGAAAAAACGGCCGTTTTTAAAAGTTTTTTTTGCATTGATACATGTCCCCTGGGGTAGGACCCGGGTCCCCAAACCCTTTTTAGGACAATACCATGCAAATTAGCCTTTAAAATGAGCACTTTTGATTTCGAACGTTCGAGTCCCATAGACGTCAATGGGGTTCTAACGTTCGTGCGAACTTTCGGTCCGTTCGCGGGTTCTGGTGCGAACCGAACCGGGGGGTGTTCGGCTCATCCCTACTGTCAGCTAAGAACAGGAAACAATTCGCACAGGATCGCCAAAATTGGACAAGAGAAGATTGGAAAAACGTTGCCTGGTCTGATGAGTCTCGATTTCAGCTTCAACATTCAGATGGTAGGGTCAGAATTTGGTGTAAACAACATGAAAGCATGGATCCATCCTGCCTTAGTTCAGGCTAGTGGTGGTGGTGTAATGATGTGGGGGATATTTTCTTGGCACACTATGGGCCCCTTAGTACCAATTGAGCATCATTTAAATGCCACGGCCTACCTGAGTATTGTTGCTGACCATGTCCATCCCTTTATGACTACAGTGTCCCCATCTTCTGATGGCTCCTTCCAGCAGGATAATGCACCATGTCACAAAGCTCCAATCATCTCACCACTGGACAATGAGGTCCCTGTACTTCAATGGTCTCCACACTCACCACATCTCATCCAATAGAGCACCTTTGGTATGTGGTGAAGATTGGCATCATGGATGTGCAGCCAACAAATCTGCAGCAACTGTGTGATGTTATCATGTCACTTTGGACCAAAATCTCTGAGGAACATTTCCAACACCTTGTTGTATCTATGTCACCAAGAATGAAGGAAAAAGTGGGTCCAACCTGGTACTAGCAAGATGGACCTAATAAAGTGGCCGGTGAGTGTATATAGATGTTCTCAGCAATAAAGAAACTAGTAAAAACAAAACTTCTAAATAAAATGGGTCAAACTTGCTCATTTTTGGAAAACAAGAAGACAAATACGTAAAAAAAACCCTTTAGCTCACTTTAATTGTTCCTCAAGGGTCATAAATGTCTTATTTATCTGTTCATGAAGTGTACTGACCAAAACTGAACCAGCTGAAAGTTAACATCTGACTTACAAGGTTAGTATCCAACATGCATTGCATGTTAACCTACTGTGGTATGGTATGTCAATGAGGATGAGTGACCTCAAAAAGGTGCAAAAATTAGAATTACTCTGCATATGCGAGTCACAGTTATGAATGTTGGATACCACAAAAGCAGGTCCATTGTTCTTCCTAAAAGAAATCAATGCAATGTTATGTTGACAGTTTCCATGTTAATAGCACCTAGCGGGGTTCTCCTTTAATCGAAGATCTGAACACGAAAACGCCTTGGCCGTCGATGGAACGGAGATGAGCTAGGCCAGTGCCTCCCAAACTCCTGCGGCTAAGTCCTTTTTGTTTGTGAACCAGCCGCAGAACGTCTAAGCCGATCGTTGTCACGAGCCGTAATTACTCCATGATGTCTCAGATCTATTTTGAAGTCTTCAGAGGAATATTTGAACTCTGCATGAAGCTGAAAATCCTCCTGAAAACAGTAGTTTAAAATTTGCAGCACTTTGGAGTTTGCCGTGGTTATTAATAATATTATTATTGCTGTGATGTGGAGCTGGCTTTATGGATTTAGAAAGAGGTTTAATACACCAGCTTAAATGCAACGGATTATAAAATCTAATGCATTGTCCTGACCGATCCCCTGGAGCATAGCTGGGACTAAATGAGAGCAGAGGAATTAAAGAGACAACTACTTCTTCCATGTCCTCCCAGCGGAAAGACTCAGCTGAGTTACCTACCTTCTATTACCTACACTGGGATAGCACTGGCTTGTTACATGAGGAATATTGCAGAGCTCATTTCAAGAGTACAAGGAATCAATGAAATCACTGGGAAGACCCACTAGGGACCGGTGACATCACTGAGAATGCAGCCTATCCATTCAGTAGAGACCGGTGACATCACTGAGAATGCAGCCTATTCAATCACTAGAGACCGGTGACATCACTGAGAATGCAGCCTATCCATTCACTAGAGACCGGTGACATCACTGAGAATGCAGCCTATCCATTCACTAGAGACCGGTGACATCACGGAGAATGCAGCCTATCCATTCACTAGAGACCGGTGACATCACTGAGAATGCAGCCTATTCAATCACTAGAGACCGGTGACATCACTGAGAATGCAGCCTATCCATTCACTAGAGACCGGTGACATCACTGAGAATGCAGCCTATCCATTCACTAGAGACCAGTGACATCACTGAGAATACTGACACACACTATATTACCATAAGTATTGGGACGCCTGCCTTTACACACACATGAACTTTAATGACATCCCAGTCTTAGTCCGTAGGGTTCAATATTGAGTTGGCCCACCCTTTGCAGCTATAACAGCTTCAAATCTTCTGGGAAGGCTGTCCACAAGGTTTAGGAGTGTGTCTATGGGAATGTTTGACCATTCATCCAGAAGGGCATTTGTGAGGTCAGGCACTAATGTTGGTCTGTCTCGCATCCTCCGCTCTAATTCATCCCAAAGATGTTCTTTCGGTTTGAGGTCAGGACTCTGTGCAGGCCAGTCAGGTTCCTCCACCCCAAACTCATTCATTTCTTTATGGACCTTGCTTTGTGCACTGGTCCAAATCATTTTGGTGGAGGGGGGATTATGGTGGGGGGTTGTTTTTTCAGGGGTTGGGTTTGGTCCCTTTGTTCCAGTGAAGGGAACTCTTAAGGCATCAGCATACCAAGTCATTTTAGACAATTTCATGCTCCCAACTTTGTGGAAACAGTTTGGGGATGACCCCTTCCTGTTCCAACATGACTGCGCATCAGTGCACATTAGCAAGATCCATAAAGACATGGATAAGCGAGCTTGTCCTGCATGGAGTTCTGACCGCATCTAAACGTATGAAACGAAACAAATTAATAATAATAAATAACAATGATATTAATAAAGTGCACAAAGCAAGGTCCATAAAGACATAGATGAGCGAGTTTGGGGTAGAGGAACGTGACTGGCCTGCACAGAGTCCTGACCTCAACCCGATAGAACAGCTTTGGGGTGAATTAGAGGGGAGACTGCGAGCCAGGCCTTCTCGTCCAACATCAGTGCCTGACCTCACAAATGTGCTTCTGGAAGAATTGTCCAACATTCCCATAGACACACTCCTAAACCTTGTGGACAGCCTTCCCAGAAGTGTTGAAGCTGTTATAGCTGCAAAGGGTGGGCCAACTTAATATTGAACCCTACAGACTAAGACTGGGATGCCATTAAAGTTCATGTGTGTGTAAAGGCAGGCGTCCCAATACTTTTGGTAATATAGTGTATCTGGGAATGCCATCTGCAGGCTTTTGTGTCAATACAATGTAGCAAACCGAATACAGTGTTTTTCAATAATGAAATATGTGGCCAATTTATTTGGCATGTACAGTACAGAAATAAAAATAAATGTTACAATAAGAGAAGATGATTCTAGACAGCTGACATATAGAACTATAGCAATGCTTTCCCTGACATGGAAATGTAATTCTGTAATCTCTCTTCCCCCACCTTGACTTTGCACCAGTATAATTGCTCACATTTCTGGGAGTGAAGGGGTTACAGCCTGTTCTCTTCTGAAAACAATTAAGTATGATTTTAATAATTGATCGCCAATCTACAGCTGCTCGGTTTCCTGTACGCCATTAGCGCAGGGCCCATACTTAAAGAAATCACGCTTCGCCCGCAATGAAATGCATCGGAGGGCAGAGCAGCCACATGTGAGTAATTGGCAGAAAAGGTTTTCCTGATGTAAATGGCTTTGAGACTCGGTATCTTTTATTCAACAAATGAGTTTTGAGGACAGCAAGAGCTCGCTGAGCTTCCTCGTATGTGGAATATCACAAAAACTACCATATGGGAGCTTGGGAGAAGAAATGTATTTTATCCCTGGGATTCCTGAGACTTTAGGGACGCAGGAAGGAAAGTTGAAGATTGGTAGACATCACCTCTACTGTAATTAGCATATCTGCTGTCTGCCTTGCTTCCTTCCTGACTTCCCCTGCTGACCCTCTTCTTTGGCAGTGCCCTAAAACCGAGCCTTGGAAAGGGCATTTATTGGGTTCCCTGGTTCCAGCCTCACCTATCTTCACCATCAGTGAGGACACCTGACAATCACACCTATATAAGCTTGTTGGACATCTCATTCATAAACCATGGCCAAATATGGATTTGCCCATCTTTGTGGTAGAGGTCAGGGGCAACTCAAGGTCCCCAACACTAAACCTTTGAAACCATGCCCTTATGGAGGTGACTTTTTGAACAAGGGACAATTCATGCTGAAACAGAAAAGGGCCTTCATCAAATTGTTACCACAAGGTTGAAAATGGAAAGTTGTCTTTCTTAGTGTTTACCCTCGTCTTTGGAAGTTCCCTAAAACCAAGGCTCCGAAGGGACATTCATTGGGTTCCCTGGTTCCAGCCCCACCTCTCTGCACCCTCGGTGAGAACACCTGACCATCACACCAATATGAGCTTGTTGGACATCTCATTCAACAACCATGGCCATTATTATGGATTTGCCCCTCTTTGTGGTTGAGGTCAGGGGCAACTCAAGTCCCTCAAAACCAAACCCATCAAACCATGTCTTTTATGGAGATTACTTTTTTTAACAAGAGTCAAGTCATGCGGAGACAGATAAGGGCCTTCGCCAAACAAGGTTGGAAATGGACAAATATTTTCATTAGTGTTACCCTCTCCTTTGGAAAACCTAGCCTCCAAAAGGACATTCATTGGGTTCCCTGGTTTCAGCCACACCTCTCTTCATGGATTATGACTGTTGGAATTTGCACCAAAAGAACATGAGGTCAGGTACTGGTGTTGGACTAGAAGGCCTGGCTCACAATCACTGTTCTAATTTATTCCAAAGGTGTTCAGTGAGGTTGGCATCATGGGCAATTCAAGTCCCTAAACTCCAAAACCTATCAAACCATGTCCTTATGGAGGTGGCTTTTTGAACAAGAGCCAGGTCATGCTGAAACAGAAAAGGGCCTTCACCAAATTGTTACCATAGGGTTAGAAATGGACAATTGTCTAATATGGCCTTGTACACTTTAGCTTTAACAGTACTCTTCAACTGAAGCTCCCGAACGCTATAACTTGTAGGAGAGTTCACAGACCTTCGGCCATATAGATAATTGTAATAGTCGGGCACCCACAAGACCATATTGTGTAGGTCCGGCATTCTTAACTAGGCTTCCATGGAATTCTAGGGTTCCTTCAGAGGTTGCAGGGGTTGCTTGAACCATGGCCGATTGACTAGACATGTGTGATTCGTTTTGTTCTGAATCGAAATTCGGACAGAGTTTTCGTTATTCGGAGATTTGGATGTATCCAAATTTCCGAATCACAATAGTAGCACATCTGAAATAAATTATAGCAAAATAAATTATCCAAATTCGAATATGAATATGAAAATTAATTCAAATTCGAAAATTAATTTGAAATGGAAACATATTGTAATAAATATAGTAGGGAGTAAAAGCGAAATAAGTTGATGACTCCTACTTTGTCTGCTTTATAGAATAGAATTAAATAGAATAGAATAGAAAATAATAGAATAGCATAGATCAGAATAGAATAAAACAGTTTGTAAGGTTGGCATTGTCACCACCACTGTAGAGGGGGCATTTTTCCCACTGACCACCAATGTAAGGAGCACTCTTCCCCCTGACCACCAATGTAAGAAACATTCTTCAAACTGATCACCAATGAATTGGTTTTGCAAGGGTTACCTGAAACCTCACAATTATTTCTAGGGTTCTTCTAGGATAAAAAAAAGGCAGAGAAAAGCTAATGCAGGTATTTCGAAAGTTAGGTTGCCTTATCCTAATCGAATTTAAATTATCCTAATTGAATCTTCTAAATGATCCTAATTGAATCTAATCTAATCTAACAATTCATGCTTAAAACGCATTGTGACTGGTTCTCTTTAAAGTAGCAAAACTGTGGATACATTTTGTGGCGGGCGTGTAACAGAAAAAGCGAGGAATGAGCAAAGCTGTCTGGTGGTAATTATGATGGATCCCGCATTAGTGGCGAGTTCTCAGTCAAACAAGAATCCTGATACGCTGACCCTCTCTGGGGGCCGCGCCGCTCGACGTTCCTATCTCTGCGTTGCTGTGTCAGCTGTAGGTCAAATGAAGCGGGCTCTGGTTACACGAAACTCCACCGAGGTTCCCACGCCAAGGGCCCGTTCTCTGTCTCTTAACCCTTATTGGCTGCTGAATGAGCCCTACCAGCCTGTGAATTGTATCATTGTCCTCCTGTATCTGCCGATCTGTAAAATAAGAACGCTGTGCGAAATATGAGCTTATCTACTGATTTACAGCCTCTGATTTCTTCATACAGTCCCAATCACGGGTCTCTGATGGGTTACCATCTGAGTACTTTCCTCTATGGTCCTGTAGGAGAGGCCAACACGCCACTCGCTACTTTACAAACCTCCATTGTTACATGACATCTGTTATGGTGGTGGTGGGGCTCTGCTGGAGGAAGACGCTTGTATTTTGTTACAATTGTCAAGTTTGTGATGGTTTGTTTGGCATGGAACTCATGACCCAATTAACACGTAAAGGAGGAGTGAGGGGCAGGCCATACATTTTGGTGGGACTTCCAGGAGGAAGGAAATTATGGAGAAGGTCCAGAGCTTGAAGGCCACATCACTCCATATGGGAGCCACAGCATGGGTTACTGAATTAGGGGGCCCCTCTGTACTGTTTCCCCCCGACCCTCTTACTAGACTCAGGTCTACAGAACATCTATTGTGGAATTCTACCACAAGTTTCTTTATCTCTGGAAGAATGTTTGTTTATGTAATGGATTTCCATGAGCTCAAAATTGCTGGAATTTAGTGTGTCTATCTATCTATCTATCTATCTATCTATCTATCTATCTATCTATCTATCTATCTATCTATCTATCTATCTATCTATCTATCTATCTATTTACTAAATCTTTCTATCCCATATAGTTTATCATTTATAATATTTTGGCGCTGCTCCCCTCCTGAGACTCCTGTGAGCTGCTCTTAGCATGGCTGGGACTTGTAGTTGGGTGAGTCTCTGCTCTGTGCATGGCTGGGACTTGTAGTTGGGTGAGTCTCTGCTCTGTGCATGGCTGGGACTTGTAGTTGGGTGAGTCTCTGCTCTGTGCATGGCTTGGACTTGTAGTTGGGTGAGTCTCTGCTCTTAGCATGGCTGGGACTTGTAGTTGGGTGAGTCTCTGCTCTGTGCATGGCTGGGACTTGTAGTTGGGTGAGTCTCTGCTCTGTGCATGGCTGGGACTTGTAGTTGGGTGAGTCTCTGCTCCGTGCGTTGGTAGAAGTGATTTAGTCGCAGTCAGTAACGAGGAGAGGAGAGGGAAGTTGGTCTTGGCTGCGGGGAATGCGCTGTATTTATGGCTGGCATATGGCGGCTCGCCAGGCTGGCGGGTGTTTTCAGGCCATACATACATCATAATGTTTTATGGCCGGGAGGAGGGCAGGCTGCCTCAGGGTATGGCCACTAAGGGGGCATTACCAAGCCTGGCAGATGCCAAACCGAAGACGATCCTTGGCTGCCAAGCTGCAGCTGGAAGCGCCGGGGATTGCTTTCCAAGGCCCTGCAGGTTGTGTGATTCCATCCCTCCATAAACATTATCATTTCCTACAAACTGCGCCATTCCGCATCCTAAACTCTGCATCACCCGAGACCCTCCACAATGATTGGCAGGCACTGAGGGGCCATATTGTACTATGTGGCTGAGAACATAGTGAGAGCCGGGGGGGGGGGGGGGCTGGGACGGTGACTTCTGCACCAAATACCAAATATGGAGCAAGAAAACACATTCTGGATGGACCGCAAAATAAACCTTCTTACCTGCCCAACACAGAGGCTGCACTTCTGTTCAACTGCCTTGTAATTTACACATCTCAACACAATGTGTGTCCATCCGTCCGTCTATCCCTCTGCTTTCTTCCATCCATCCATTCATTTGTCCATCCCTCTATCCTTCCATACATTGATCTATCTGCCTATCTCTCTATCCTATCCATTGATCCATCTGCCTATCTCTCTATCCTTCCATCCAGCCATCCCTCTCTCCTTCCCTCACTACATTCCTCCTTCCATCCATCCATCCATCCATCCATCCATCGTGCTTCTGTCTATCCCTCTATACTTTCTTCCATCCATCTATTCATCCCTTCTGTTATCCTTGCATTCATTGATTCATTCTTCCATCTATCCCTCTCTCTATGCATCCCGCCTTCCCTCACTACATCCTTCCTTCTATCCATCCACTTATCTATATTAATCTATCCTTCCATCCTCCTTCTATCCATTAATCTATTAATTTATCCATCTTTGCATCCATCCATCATGCATCCGTCTATCCCTCTATACTTCCATCCATTCATCCACCCCTCGCTCCTTTCCTCTCTCCTTCCCTCACTACATCCCTCCTTCCATCCATCCATGAATATATCCTTCCATCCATCCATGAATATATCCTTGTATCCATCCTTCATTCTTCCACCCATCCATCATGTATCTGCCTGTTGCTGTATACTTTCTTCTATCTATCCATCCATCCCTCTCTCCTTCCCTAACTATAGCCCTCCATCCATCCATCCATCCATGAATCTGTCTTTGTATCCATCCATCAATCCAATCATGCATCTATCTATCCCTCTATACTTTCTTCCATCCATCCATCCATCCATCCATCCATCCATCCATCCATCTCTCATTTCCTCCCTCCTTCCCTTACTACATCCTACCTTCAATCTATCCATGAATCTATCTTTCCATCTATCTTCCTTCCATCCATGAATATATCCTTGCATCCATCCATCCATCCATCCATCCATCCATCCATCCATCATGCATCCGTCTAATCCTCTATACTTTCTTCCATCCATCCATCCCTCAATCCTTGCATCCATTTATGCATCCATCTATCCATCTATCCCTCCTTCCCTCACTACATCTCTCCTTCCTAACATCTATCCATGAATCTATCCTTCCATCCATCCATCATGCATCGATCTATCCCTCTACTTCCTTCCATTCATCCATCCATCCATCCCTCCAACCCTCCTTCCATTCATTTTTCCATCTATCCTACCATTTATTGCTCTCTCTTTCCCTCGCATTATCCCTTCTTCCATCCATCCATCCATCCCTCTATCCTTTCCTCCCTCCTTCCCTCACTACATCCCTCCTTCTATCCATCCATCCGTGAATCTATCCTTCCATCCATCCACCATGCATCCATCTATCCCTCTATACTTTCTTCCATCCATCCATTTATTTATCCATCCATCCCTCTCTTATTTCCTCCCTCCTTCCATTCACCCATTAATCTATCTTTCCATCTATCCTCTTTCCATCCATGAATATACCCATCAATCATTCATCCATCCATCATGCATCCCTCTCTTTCTCTATACTCTCTTCCATCCATCCCTCCATGCTTGCATCCATTTATCCATCCATCCATCCATCCATCCATCTATCCATCCATCCCTCCCTTCTTCCCTTACTACATCTCTCCTTCCATCCTTCCATCCACAAATCTATCTTTCCATCCATCCCTCTATCCTTCCTTTTTTTTTTCCATCCATCTCTCCCTATATTCCTTCTTCCATCCATCCGTGAATCTATCTATCTATCTGTCTATCTATCTATCTATCTATCTATCTATCTATCTATCTATCTATCTATCTATCTATCTATCTATCTATCCACAGTGAGCACACTCCCAGCACAGTGTGTTTCCCCATTGGGAAGAGGTTACAATAATCCCCGGTGTGAAGGTCCTAGTCTAGTCTGAGCACTTCCTGTTATAAGGTGACAACCGCGTTGTCACCGTCACACAGTGGGGACCTCTACAGCCATTGCTGGCGTGCATGCCGACGGGAAGTGACTGCAAAGAGGCTGCAGGAGATTAGCAGTGCCGAGATGCAAGTTATGAAAAAAGTGAAAGCTGTAATTTAGTGAGAGGAAACTCTTTAATAAACTCAATTTCATCTACTTAAGGTTCCCATTAGTGTGTGTGTGTCTGCGGGAAGGGGGGCGCTCTCTGAAAATACCAATTCCCCGGCTGTGACTGATCCTGGGACAGGCCAAGCGGCCGGCTATGAAATTCCTTTCTTTCCATAATTTTCCGATCGGGCCGCTCCATCCATCCAATGATGTTGTTCTCTTCGCGGCGACCCCGTAATCCGATCTTAACCTCTTAATCCGTTATTTCTCGCTCCGCCGTGCGCCGACGTTCATCCGAGTGACAGGAAGACTGACAGGCGAATAAGAAATCGGAGGATTTTATTTTAAAAATCCCCCCCCCCTTTCCCTACATCCCCCCCTGCCCCCCCCCCCCTCTATCTAACACTTCCCAATCGGCCAAGTCCCACCGCCGGCCGAAACGCAGAAGCCGTCATTAGGCCGCGGCATTCCCCGCGCACCGCAGGGGGTTAAAACGAGATAATTACCATACAGATTAAAGCAAAAAGCCTTTCTCCGCCTTCAGAGGGGGAAACAGAGAAGATTCGGAGTCTCATGTCTTTTTTGGTGACTGATCTGGGAGCGCTTGTGATCTCCACAGGAATAAAGAAAAAAAAAAAAAGGTTATTGAAAGAAAAAGTAGAAAAAAAAAAAAACGGCGTGATTGGCAGCCGTGCTGATTATCACACGGCGTTTTAGATCTTGAAACGCGAGATGTTTAAAGCGGCGATGGTGCTCCGCGGGCCCCTAAATTCTTCTTCATAATCGGATATTTGTCTATTAATACTCATCGCTCAGTCAGACGCGTCGCAATGGATACCGCCTTCAAAGCTCCTCCGAACAATCACGCGCTAATTCAAACGCAGATGGCGGTTACGGTTATGGGGGAGTAAAGCTCAATTAAAAAGAGCTGCTGCTGCCGCCGGCATTCTATGGAAACGCTCAGCAATGGTTTCCAGTGTGTTAGACTTCCCTGATCAACCGCTATTCGGCAGCAGTTATGTAAAGAAACGAAACGCGTCGGAGGGTCATGACCTAATGTCTGTTTCAGAGGATTCCGAGCTTTTTCAGTATATGGATACATTGTTGATTTTTAGATAATTTGCTTTCCGCAAAAAAAAAAAAAAAGTTTTATGAATGAATGAGCCCCCCCCCTTAATGGCAGCACATAAGAGACCCTTTTACATTAGAGTTCCCATCAGAGTCCTCCCTTACATTAGTGTCCTCATCAGAGCCCCCCTTATATGACGGGCACATCAACCCCCCCACCTTCCATCAGTGTCCCATCAGAGCCCCCCTTATATGACGGGCACATCAACCCCCCCCACCTTCCATCAGTGTCCCATCAGAGCCCCCCCTTGTATGACGGTCACATCAACCCCCCCACCTTCCATCAGTGTCCCCATCAGAGCTCCCCTTATATGACGGTCACATCAACCCCCCCCACCTTCCATCAGTGTCCCATCAGAGCCCCCCCTTATATGACGGTCACATCAACCCCCCCACCTTCCATCAGTGTCCCATCAGAGCCCCCCTTATATGACGGTCACATCAACCCCCCCACCTTCCATCAGTGTCCCATCAGAGCCCCCCCTTATATGACGGTCACATCAACCCCCCCACCTTCCATCAGTGTCCCATCAGAGCCCCCCCTTATATGACGGTCACATCAACCCCCCCACCTTCCATCAGTGTCCCATCAGAGCCCCCCCTTATATGACGGTCACATCAACCCCCCCACCTTCCATCAGTGTCCCATCAGAGCCCCCCTTATATGACGGTCACATCAACCCCCCCACCTTCCATCAGTGTCCCATCAGAGCCCCCCCTTATATGACGGTCACATCAACCCCCCCACCTTCCATCAGTGTCCCATCAGAGCCCCCCCTTATATGACGGTCACATCAACCCCCCCCACCTTCCATCAGTGTCCCATCAGAGCCCCCCTTATATGACAGGCACATCAACCCCCCCACCTTCCATCAGTGTCCCATCAGAGCCCCCCCTTATATGACGGTCACATCAACCCCCTCCACCTTCCATCAGTGTCCCCATCAGAGCCCCCCCTTATATGACGGTCACATCAACCCCCCCACCTTCCATCAGTGTCCCATCAGAGCCCCCCCTTATATGACGGTCACATCAACCCCCCCACCTTCCATCAGTGTCCCATCAGAGCCCCCCCTTATATGACGGTCACATCAACCCCCCCATACCTTCCATCAGTGTCCCCATCAGAGCCCCCCCTTATATGACGGTCACATCAACCCCCCCACACCTTCCATCAGTGTCCCCATCAGAGCCCCCCTTATATGACGGTCACATCAACCCCCCACCTTAAATCAGTGTCCCATCAGAGCCCCTCTCTTATATGACGGTCACATCAACCCCCCCACCTTACATCAGTGTCCCCATCAGAGCCCCCCTTATATGATGGGCACATCAACCCCCCCTTACTTCAGAGTCCCCCTTCACATGAGAGACCCCCTTATATTAGGGTCCCATCAGAGACTTTCTTACTTTAGGGTATTCTTAAGACTCCCTCCCACACCTTACAACAGTGTCCCCATCAGATTCCCCCTCCCCCCTTACATGACAGTCACATCAGCCCCCCCCCCCCCCCCAAATTACAATCACATTAGAGACCCTCCTTACTTCAGGGTCCCCATCCGGCTCCCTCTTTTTGAATAAAACCTGTTTTTATTACATACCTTCTACTTGACCAAGTGGCATAATAATCACCAGGACTCTGTGCTTCTCTATGGATTGTAGGCAGACCATGGCTGGTGGGAGGGGCCGGCAGGGTGCTCTACATAGCTTTCTGATAACCTCACAGCACCCCGCCGCAGTATTCCTCTCAAGAGTAGACATGTGCAATTGATTTAGTTACGAATTCGTTTTTTTTATCGAATTTTGACAAATTCGTTAATTTGGAAATATCCGAATTAACGAATAACCCGTTTAACAATTTTTTCAGAATATTGGTAAATTCATAACTTCTAAAATTTGAAATTTGAAAATCTGAAAATGAGAAAATCTGAAAAAATAACTAACTAATAATAACTTAACTATTACTAACTATTAAATGATAGGTATTGGAATTTCCTTTCAAATTTGTCTTTCAGTGAACGAGATGAATACGAATTTATCGGAAGTTACAAATTATCCAATATAACGAATGCCGTCTCTAAACGAATTAAATGGAACAAATGAATAATAATAAATAACAATAATAATAATAAAGTGCACAAAGCAAGGCCCATAATTGCCCAAAATGTCTTGGTATTCCCTTCACTGGAACTAAGAGGCCAAGCCCAACCCCTGAAAAACAACCCCCACACCATAATCCCCCCTCCACCAAATTATCTGGACCAGTGCACAAAGCAAGGTCCATAAAGACATGGAGAAGCGAGTTTGGGGTGGAGTAACTTGGCTGGCCTGCACAGAGTCCTGACCTCAACCCGAAAGAACACCTTTGAGATAAATTAAAGTGGAGACTGCGAGCCAGGCCTTCTCGTCCAACATCAGTGCCTGACCTCACAAATGCGCTTCTGGAAGAATGGTCAAACATTCCCATAGACACACTCCTAAACCTTGTGGACGGCCTTCCCAGAAGAGGTGAAGCTGTTATAGCTGCAAAGGGTGGGCCAACTCAATATTGAACCCTACGGACTAAGACTGGGATGCCAATAAAGTTCATGTGCGTGTAAAGGCAGGTGTCCCAATACTTTTGGGAATATAGTGTGTGTATATATATATATATACAGTACATATTATATAAAAATAATTGTAATAGATAGATAGATAGATAGATAGATAGATAGATAGATAGATAGATAGATAGATAGATATAGAAATAGATATCTATATAGATATATATCTATAGATATCTATATCTATATATAGATATATATATATAGAAATATAGATATCTATATATAGATATATAGATATCTATATATCTATATATAGATATATAGATATATAGATATATCTATATATCTATATAGATATAAATATATCTATATCTATAGATATATATCTATAGATATAGATATATCTATAGATATATCTATATATCTATATATCTATATATAGATATATAGATATATAGATATATCTATATATCTATATAGATATATATATATATCTATATAGATATATATATAGATATATAGATATATATACATATCTATATATCTATATATCTATACAGATATATATCTATATATATCTATATGGATATATATCTATATAGATATATATATATATATATATATATATATATATATATCTATATAGATATATATATCTATATATATAGATATATATATCTATATATATATATATAGATATATATATCTATATATATATATATAGATATATATATATATATATATATAGATATATCTATACATATATATCTATATATATATATAGATATATATATCTATATGTATATATAGATATATATATATATCTATATATATATAGATATATATATAGATATATATATATATATATATATATATATATATATATATATATATATATATATATATATATATATATATATATATCTATATATATATAGATATATATATATACACACACTATATATTATAATAATATATTATTATTATTATTTCTATTATTTATTATATATTATTGTGGTTATAAGACATTTGGATATATATAGTACTATAGTAATTGGATATATAGTACTATAGTAATTGGATATATAGTACTAGCACAAACTCTTTTAACATTTTATTTTAATACTTGTTTTAAACTTTTCACCCGCTCACCGCTCCAGGCGCCTGCTCCGGCCCCTTCGACATTGGCCACCTCTGGAAAACGATAAGGCGTCTTACATTAGGGGGGCCCAACCGATTCCAGCCATCCATTCGGGGATGATTAGCATCTAGCAGTAAAAAATGTAATTACTTTAAGCCAAGGACTAAATGCGCCTGGCGGTGCAGGGGTCAGAGCAAGACAAGGCCTCCGCAGTTAATAATTAATTACAGAGGATTTCAATGGCAAGCTATTTAACCATGATCTTTAAAGAGGTGATACTGGAGATAGCATGGGCTAGTCTTAATTAAGAATCACTCCAGGAAATCGCGATTTTAAAGGGATTTATAGATTAACCTTCCAACTGCTGAGGAGCTTCTGGGCTAAAGGAGATAGCGGGGGGTGGGGGGCGCAAAAAAAATATATATGAGAATAAAGAGAAACTGTTCCTTTTACTTTTTTTTTTTTTACATTTTTAAAGATTGCCCATAAATATATATTTAGATTTATTTATTATATATATAATTTCTTAATGGAACTGTTGGACTTCTCGATGGCACACAATTATTTCTGGCACAGTGGGGCTTATTACCTACAAATTAAGGGAGTGGCCATGGGAGCCAAGTTTGCTCCAAGCATGGCCAATCTCTTCATGTCGAAAATGGGAGGAAGACACGGTTCTACGCGACAGGCGTCTGGAGATTTTCACGTGGAAAAGATGAATTGACGACATCCTCTTGATATGGGATGGTGACTTTCAATCTGCCCATGCCTTCCTGTCCCATTTGAATAACAATAACAGGGGAATAATTCTCAGCCATGAGATAAGTCCCACGGAAAATTAATTTCCCAGATTTAAGGATTTCGATCCAAGAAGAGAGAATTGTAACATCTGCTTTCTTCAAACCAACGGATAGGAATGGCTACATTCCTATGGACTCCTGTCGTCATCATCATTCCTGGTTGTTGGCTGTCCCTAAGGGCCAGTTTTTACATCTAAAACAAAAACTGTACCAATTCAGATGAGTTCTTTAGAGAGGCTTCAATTCTGAGAACTAGATTTCTGGCTAAAGGATATGACAGCAAGGCTTTGGACTCTTTGATAGTAGACATCAGCAATAGAGATCGTCGAGAACTCTTGGGTGAAAGACCCCCTCGAGTGGACAACAAAGAGGATTTTGGCTTGGCTTTCTTCACTACATATTCCAGCCAACATTGGGCAATTAAAAGAATTATTACGAGACATTGGCCGGTAATTAAGAAGGATCGTGTCTTAGGCCCTTTGCTGTCTGACCAACCCCGTGTTATTTTTAGGGGTGCTTCTAATCTGAGGCACTCTATAGCACCTAATATTCCCGATCCACCAGTTAGACCAACCTTTTTTTTTTTAGATTTAAAGGGGTATTACCTCTGTGGAAAACGCCAAGTGTGCAAAATCAATGCCCACTGTGGTAGAAAAATGACAGAATTCACCTCAGTCGGCACGGGAGTCACATATCCCATTAGATCTTTCATTACAAGCCCAACAAAATGTGTTGTCTACCTTTCTGAGGTGCCCCTGTGGTCTTGAATACGTGGGGCGCAACATTAGGATGCTACATGTTAGGTTGGGAGAGCACATAGCTAATATCCGCAAAGATTTTCGATAAGCATAATGTTTCAAAACATTATGACTTAAAGCACAATAGGGACCCCAAGGGTACCACTTTCATTGCACTTGAGAACTATATACCGCATTGGCGAGGTAGCAATGGAGGACGAACCATATCCAGATCTGAAAAAAAATTGGATATATAAACTGGGGTCCCATGTGCCGAATGGCTTGAATGTGGAGTGGGACATCAACTGTTCTATTAACAATAGTTGACGTCCCCTCCACTGTTGATATAAATTCTCCAATTTTTTATTAGTTGACTAAAAGTAAATAATTTCGTGAACCCGCACAGATGTCTGTCAAATGCACCCCGAAGTCGGACTGCATTGCCAATTTGAAATTGTGCGAGTTCAGCCGAATTTCTAACCCGCATCAGTGTGAACCTGGGCTCAAACTCACCATCATGGACAAGGCCAAAGAACATCAGAGGCAAGATTTTAGACCTGCACAAGGCTGGAATGGGCTATGAGGCCATCAGCAAGAAGTTTGGTGAGAAGGAGACAACTGTTGGAGCGATTATTCACAAATGGAAGAAATATAAAAAAAACATCAATCGCCCTCGGTCTGGAGCTCCATGCAAGATATTGCCTCATGGAGTAAGGATGATCCTGGGAAAAGTGAGGGATCAACCCAGAACTACATAGGAGGAGCTTGTGAATGATCTCAAGGCAGTTGGGACCACAGTCGCCAAACAAACCATTGGTAACACTAAATACTCCACCATGGATTGAAATCCTGCAGTGCCCCCCTAGGTCCCCCTCCTCAAGAAGGCACATGTACAGGCCTGTCTGAAGTTTGCCAATGAACATCTAAGATTTAGAGAAGGATTAGGAGAAAGTGCTGTGGTCAGATGAGACCAAAATTGAGCTCTTTGACGTTAACTCGACTCGCCGTGTTTGGAGGAAGAAAAATGCTGACTTTTACCCTAAGAACACCATCCCTACAGTCAAGCACGGAGGTGGTAACATGATGCTTTGAGGTTGTTTTTCTGCTAAAAGTACAGGCCAACTTTGCCGCATTGAGGGGCCAATGGATGGGGGGCCATGTATTGTAAAATCTTGGATGAGAACCTTCTTCCCTCAGCCAGAACACCGATGATGGGTCATGGATGGGTCTTCCAGCATAACAATGACCCAAAACATCCAGCCAAGGCAACAAAAGAGTGGCTCAAGAAGAAGCACATTAAGGTCATGGAGTGGCCTAGCCAGTCTCCAGACCTCAATCCTAAAGAATATTTATGGAGGGAGCTGAAATTTCAAGTGACGGCCAAGAAACCTTAAGGATTTAGAGAAGATCTGTAAAGAAGAGTGGACCAAAATCCCTCCTGAGATGTGTGCAAACCTGGTCACCAACTACACGAAACGTCTTACCTCTGTACTTGCCAACAAGGGTTTCTCCACCAAGTACTAAGTCATGTTTTGCTTAGGGATCAAATACTTATTTTACTCACTGAACTGCAACTTAATTTATAACATTTGTATTATGTATTTTTTTTCTGGATTTTTGGTTGATATTCTGTCTCTATCAGTTAAAATCCACCTATGATAAAAATGATAGAACCTTCATTTCTTTGTAGGTGGGCAAACTTGCAAAATCGGCAGGGGATCAAATAATTATTTTCCCCACTTGTTCAGGGGAGAGGAAGGAACAAGGGAAGGCAAAATATAAACAAATAATATTGTAAATTAAATGTAATAATTAAATTGAATAATTTAATGGAAGCTGCCGATTAAAAAAAAAAAGTGATTTTTTAATTGCAATTTTGGTGATAAGGTGCTGATCCCCTTATCTTCTAAATGCTCCTTTTGGGCCCAGGGAAGCCTCTCCATGGAGGAATTTGCACAGGAACATGTAACAGGAGGGCGCAGTCCCTCCCTGACACAATCTCAGGAGATCGGGGTGCAGATTTTAAATTCCAGCCCCATTGCAATCTTCGCTGTCTATCTCCTGCAGTCACCGAGTGATTTTTCTTGTCGTCTGAAGTGTATTTTGTGCCACGTTTTTTTTCCGGCACTGAACAGGATTCGATCGGCCGACATCCAGCAGTGAAAGGCAGGAAGACGCGGAAGCGACACGCTCGTCGTTTATCATAATTAGGAGTGACGGGGCTGAGCCGGGAGCTCTTTAATTCAATTGTCTCATTCTGAGGACAAAGAGCTCTGTCACTAACCGCCATAACGACGAGCAACTGTCTACAACCGTCCCGTCTGCGCTCTCCGGCTCGCCGTTCATCGCTCTCCATCCATCTCCCTTCATCTAATCCGGGGGTCAGGGACTTTCCTGGACCCTCATGGTCACAGGGGACCACCACCTGACATAGCAGCCCAAGACAGTGATCTGCAGACAAGATCTTCTCTTCCTATTTTATTATTACTGTGATAATATCTCTATCTGTGATTTCCTTATCGCTGATCTCCGAGCAAATATAAGAGATATCTATGGAAACTGAAGTCTTATCGGCTTATTATTATTATTATTATACAGGATTTATATAGCGCCAACAGTTTATGTAGCGCTTTACAACTTGAGGGTAGACAGTACAAATACAATACACTTTAATACAGTAGGAATCAGAGGGCCCTGCTCCTTAGAGCTTACAATCTAAGAGATGCTTATATTTTGTCTTCCCTGATCCCCCCCCCCCCTCCCTTTTATCGATCTGCTAATAACATAACGTATTTTTATGACATACCTTACTTTAGAGCCAGTGACGTCATCACTGGGTCTCTGCGCTTCCCTATGCAACACGGACAGATCCAGTGGGAGGGACTATATATAGCTTCCTGAAAACATCCCAACACACTGTCTCTGTACTCCTCTCAAGAGCCAACACCCCTGATGCAAGCAGTGGGAGGAGTTATGCAAATACTTTGATAGGTAGTTGTCAGGCTTGAAGGGTGAGTGTTCCTGAGCAAGGTGTAATCACATGCAGACCATCCAAAGTAGAACCCAGGGATAAGATCTGTTTGAATCCCAACCATGGCACGACCTGCCTGGAGTTTGTATGTTCTCCCTGCGCCTGCGTGGGTTTCCTCCCACACCCCAAAGACATGCTGGTAAGGTAATTGGCACCTGTCTAATAATGTTTCGCTTCTAAAGTTGGAATAGCAAGAGGCCAGAGACCAAGATAAGATCAACACATAAAACTTAGATGTATTTCTTATCTTCTTGGGTCTCCATTACCGAGCCAATCACTACTGATGAATCCTGGGTGATCTCCCCTCCATGCAGAGACAGATGGTGATGTCCCTATTGAGTGGATCTCTGGCATAAGGCTTTATTACAGCTTACCTCTGGTAATCATATACCTTTATAGGTGGTGGATTTTTTTCACAAGATGTCTTTAAAGTCTTCAGTCACTTTGGGTGGAAGATAATCTAATAAGGACTGTTGATAACGAAAGTCACTTTTTTTTCACGGACTGTGTTTTTTGTTTTTTGTTTTCTTTATCTCCAATTAACATTTTTTTATTAATTAATTTTCATATTTTTTGCTCTAAATATTTATTATTTCTATGTGGTTTATAGCGCATTTTTTAATTTTTCACATTATGTTGCTATTTGAGTTTAGCATTTTCTAATCACTTTATACATTTTTCAATTATTTTGATTATGGTTTGTGTTTAGCGCGGTTCTTGTATACACTTTACCTGTCTAATTGGCCCTAGTATGTGTAATATTAATAATAATATAATGTATGTATTTATTACGTATACATTTTTTTATTTGTATTTTTATACCTGTTTTATTTATTATTATTATTATTATTATTATAATATTTATTAATAATAATAATAATAATATAATGTAAGTATTTATTAAGTATATATTTATTATATTGCCTTTTATACTTGTTTTATTTATTATTATTATTATTATTATTATTATTATTATTATTACTATTATAACAATATAATGTATTACGTATATATTTACTATATTGCTTTTTATAATTGTTTTGTTTCTTCTTCTTATTTCTTATTATTATTTCTTTTTTATTATAAATATTATTTATTTATCTATTATATTGCTTTTTTTTTTTTTTTTTACATGGTATGCATGTGGGTGTATGTATGCATGTGAGATTGTAATAATTATAATAATATAATGTATTACGTATATATTTACTATATTGCTTTTTATAATTGTTTTGTTTCTTATTATTATTTCTTATTATTATTTCTTTTTTATTATAAATATTATTTATTTATCTATTATATTGCTTTTTTTTTTTTTACATGGTATGCATGTGGGTGTATGTATGCATGTGAGATTGTGACCTTAGATTGTAAGCTCCTTAGATTGTAAGCTCCTTGTGGGCAGTGACTGATGTGAATGTACAATATCTATGTAAAGCGCTGCTTAAATTGACAGTGCTATATAATAAACCTATACCTAGACATATAATTCAAACATTTATTATTAGTAGTATTATTATTAATAACAACAATACTAATAATAATGTTGATGATGATGATAAAAATAAAAATAATAATAATATTAAAATAATAATAAAATAAATAAGTAAAAAAAGTATAAAAAAGCAATATAATAAATACATAATAAATAAATATGATTTTTTAAATTATTATTATTATTATTATTATTATTGTTATTATTATTGTTATTATTATTATTATTATTATTATTATTATTATTATTATTATTATTATTTCTTATTATATATTTATTATAAAAAATTATATTATGTATTTATTTATTATTTAATATTATTATTATTATTATTATTATTATTATTATTTCTTATTATATATTTATTATAAAAAATGATATTATGTATTTATTTATTATTTAATATTATTATTATTATTATTATTATTATTATTATTATTATTATTATTGTTGTTGTTGTTGTTATTAATAATAATAATAATAATAATAATAATAATAATAATAATAATATAATTTCTGTATTATATATTTATTATATTATGTATTTATTTATTAGTTATTATTATTATTATTATTATTATTATTATTATTATTATTATTATTATTATTATTATTTATTCATTATACATTTATTATATTGTTTGTTTTTCTAATATGTATTTATTTATTATTTATTATTATTATAATAATTGTAATTGTATTGTATCAGAAAGATATAAATACCTCTACTAAATAAAGAGTTACATAGTTATAAAAAAAAAATCCATTTATGATTTTTTTAAGAATACTAAACCTCATTAAATGACAGAGTTTAACTTTAATGGCAAGATTTCCATACCAGACTAGAAAATCTGACCAGAAGGTTCCTGTGAAGTAGACTCATGACTAACAACCTAATGTACACACATATGTACACACACACACAAACACATGGACATACTTTCCATTCGCCATTCATCAAGGACAATGAGATAATTCAAGGTGACTGGCAAGTCCGGCTCGGGAAGCCGAGAGTCTAATTGCTAAACTACTCATTTGGGACAAACTGATTATGCAAATTTCAAAATGTTTTTTAACGATACGACAACTATTCTCCCACTATTAATGTCAGGAGTGCAATTTAGTATTAATGTGTTTTCTTTTTATGTTTGTTTAATTGTAAAAAGGGCCCCAAATTATTAGAATTTAGCCGGCAACAAAGGATTTTAAAGACTTAACAGATACATTGTTTCCTATTGTTAGAAAGAAAGACATTGTTGCAAGGAAGGAGACTTTGCAGAACAGGAAACACAATTATTACAATTATTACATTATTTCCCGGGTTAAACTGTAAGTCAGCTTTAAAATATTGAATATTATATTATTATCTAATATTATAGACATAATGGTTGCATTTAAATCAGTGTATGTAAGATCAGTATACAGTTGGTTTGGGTTTGACACCATGAGACACTATTCCTTCCACTGACTTACACCAATGATGAGACACTATTCCTTCCACTGACACCAATGATGGGGCACTATTCCTTCCACTGACACCAATGATGGGGCACTATTCCTTCCACTGATACCAATGATGGGGCACTATTCCTTCCACTGACTTACACCAATGATGAGACACTATTCCTTCCACTGACACCAATGATGGGGCACTATTCCTTCCACTGACACCAATGATGGGGCACTATTCCTTCCACTGACACCAATGATGGGGCACTATTCCTTCCACTGACACCAATGATGGGGCACTATCCCTTCCACTGACACCAATGATGGGGCACTATTCCTTCCACTGACACCAATGATGGGGCACTATTCCTCACACTGACACCAATGATGGGGCACTATTCCTTCCACTGACACCAATAATGGGGCACTATTCCTTCCACTGACACCAATGATGGGCACTATTCCTCACACTAACACCAATGATGGGGCACTATTCCTCTCACTGACACCAATGATGGGGCACTATTCCTTCCACTGACACCAATGATGGGGCACTATTCCTTCCACTGACACCAATGATGGGACACTATTCCTCTCACTGACACCAATGATGGGACACTATTCCTCACACTGACACCAATGATGGGACACTATTCCTCTCACTGACACCAATGATGGGGCACTATTCCTTCCACTGACACCAATGATGGGGCACTATTCCTTCCACTGACACCAATGATGGGGCACTATTCCTTCCACTGACACCAATGTTGGGACACTATTCCTCTCACTGACACCAATGATGGGGCACTATTCCTCCCACTGACACCAATGATGGGGCACTATTCCTTCCACTGATACCAATGATGGGGCACTATTCCTCCCACTGACACCAATGATGGGACACTATTCCTTCCACTGACACCAATGATGGGGCACTATTCCTCACACTGACACCAATGATGGGGCACTATTCCTCACACTGACACCAATGATGGGGCACTATTCCTTCCACTGACACCAATGATGGGGCACTATTCCTCCCACTGACACCAATGATGGGACACTATTCCTTCCACTGACACCAATGATGGGGCACTATTCCTCACACTGACACCAATGATGGGGCACTATTCCTCACACTAACACCAATGATGGGGCACTATTCCTCCCACTGAGATCAACGATAGTGCACTATTCCTTCCACTGACACCAATGATGGGGCACTATTCCTCACACTGACACCAATGATGGGGCACTATTCCTCACACTGACACCAATGATAGTGCACTATTTCTCCCACTAACACCAATGACAGGGTACTATTCCTCCCACTGACACCAACTCAAAAATCGGGCACTATCCCTCCTCCTACTTGTCATAGGTGGTAAGTAATGTATTTTTTTTTTTTTTAGATATACATTTTTATTAATTTTCAAAAAACGACAACAAAACAAAAGAAAAAGAATGAATAATTTTAGCAATTAGAGAAGCTATATAATACAAAACAGAACAAAACACACACATAAAACAAACCTGTATACATAAAATTGGTCATACAAGGTTTCTATACCAGCTTGATTTAAAAAAAAAGAAAAAAAAGAAAAAGTAAGTAATGTATTTATTTGTTTAGATATTTGTTTATTCCACCCAATACTTGTTTACTTATCTGCTTCTCCTAGTGTTATATTCTACACCCAGTTTATTCCAGTGAACATTCTTTGTCCCGCCTGTCTATCAGTGTTCTAAAGCCGAGATTGGACAGGTGAATGGTAGCCCAAGTCTCACATACACATAATGAAACACAAGAACAAACAAAAGCACCCAACGCCCACACTTTGGTGCCGCGCAGAAACTAATTAAATTGCCGTAATAACAGTATATCATAACAAAACAATGAATCTAATTAAAACTGTGTTTTTAGCCTGAAAAAGTTCAGTTGTAATTAATTTACCCAGAAGATGCTAAACCGGTATGGCGTCGATAGGCCGGCGTTTTGTAAAACGCGCAGAGAATTGTATCCAGTATAATTACCGCTGCGGATCCTCCGCAGACCTCGGCTTCATCCCAAACAGCTCATTTTCTTCTCTTCCTAAATTAAAAGGATGTATTAAATAATATATTACGTTGCATCCCATTCAGCGAGATTAAAATGGAATTAGGGATGCGGCTTTTAATGAATGCAGCTGCTCAGCTAAAAAACACCTTCAAAATCTAAAAACCTCACTTGATAGGCTAAGTGGACGCATCAGACGCACTCTGTATGTTAGTTGTATGTATGGCGAAGGATGTGTGAAGTCGCACTAAGCATTGTACTGTTCAATTCAGCATTCAACGTGTATGTAATCACAATCAATAAATATGAATATTTAGATAATCAATATCTTTATAATCTTTAACACGTTAACCACTTGAAGACCAGGCCTATTCCTAATAAACTCATCAACCGTGTCTTTAAGGATGGTGATCAGTAGTGTTGAGATCAAGGCTCTGCACAGGCCACTTAAGTTCCCTCACACCAAACTCATAAACCATCTCTTTAAGGATGGTGATCAGTAGGGTTGAGATCAAGGCTCTGCGCAGGCCACTTAAGTTCCCCCACACCAAACTCATCAACCGTGTCTTTAAGGATGGTGATCAGTAGGGTTGAGGTCAAGACTCTGCACAGGTCACTTAAGTTCCCCCACAACAAAATCATAAACCATCTCTTTAAGGATGGTGATCTGTAGGGTTGAGGTCAAGGCTCTGTGCAGGCCACTTAAGTTCCCCCACAAGAAACTCATCAAACTATGTCTTTGTGGATGGTGATTAGTAGGGCTGAGGTCAAGTCTCTGTGCAGGCCCCTCAAGTTCCTCTATGCCTAACGCCTCAACCATGACTTTCTGGATTGTGATCAGTAGGGTTAAGGTCAAGGCTCTGTGTAGTCCACTTAGGTTTCCCCACACCAAACTCATCAAACTATGTCTTTGTGGATGGTAAAAAGTAGGGCTGAGGTCAAGTCTCTGTGAAGGCCCCTCAAGCTCCTCTATGCCAAACGCCTCAACCATGACTTTATGGATTGTGATTAGCAGGGTTAAGGTTAAGGCTCTAAGTATGCCACTTAAGTTTCCTCACACCAAACTCATCAACCACGACTTCATGGATGGTGATCAGCAGGGTTGAAGTCAAGGCTCTGTGCAGGCCACTCGAGTTCCTCCATACCAAACTCATCAAGCCCTGTCTTTAAGGATTGTGATTAGTAGGGTTGAGGTCAGGGCTCTGTGCAGGACACTCGAGTTCCGCCACACCAAACTCATCAACCATCTATTTATGGATGGTAATCAGTAGCGTTGAGGTTAAGGCTCTAAACAGGTCACTCAAGTTCCCCCACACTAAACTCATAAAACCATATCTTTAAAGCAGAGTTCCAGTCATTTGTTTGTTTATTAAAAATCAGCAGCAGCTACAAAAAGTGTAGCTGCTGACTTTTAATAAACAGACACTCACCTGTCCCACAATCCAGCAGTTAGCTCACCACAGCCGTGTCCTCCCCATGTTCTCCCCGTGTCCTCTCTCGGTGGCGCCAACATCTCTACTATGGGAACCCGACTGTGACAGCTTGCGGCTTCACAGCCTAGTGCCCACTGCACATGCGCAAGTGGAGCTGCGTGCTGTGACTGGTCCCCAAGTGACAGGTCCCAGAAGACTTTGGGAAGGAGAACTTCTGCTACCATCGCCTAAGGCAAACAGAATGCAAGTGAGAGCAGGTACCTGTCAAAATCGGGTACCTGCTCACCACCCCACCCCCACCCCCAAAAGCAAAGACAGAGTCGGGGAGGAGGCTTTAAAGCGGAAGTTCCACTTTTGGGTGGAACTCCGCTTTAAGGAAGGTGATCAGTAGGGTTGAGGTCAGTGCTCCACACCATACTGGTCAAACCATGTCTTTATGAAGTTGGCTTTGTACACAGGGATACAGTCACACTGGAACAGTAAAGGGCCTTCCCCAACCTGTTACCACAAGTACACAATTGTCTGAAATGTTAATTACCAGAACCCTTCACTGGAAACATCTAAACTCAATCATTTGATACATACTTTAAAGCAGCCCATAGATGATTCAGACCCGACGACCCGATTCCCCCATCCACACATTCGAGGTGGACGAGAGAATCACTCCCGCTGAACTATTGGGGAAGTCCACAATGATCAGCGCTGCCAACGATATCCTCCGGCGCTGATCGTGAGCCATCTATCCACAGGTTGCTTGCACAGAATTCCATCGGTAGACTGATTTCTGGGCAAACATCGTCCCCATATATGGATTGAAATTCAGCTGCTCCCTGCTGGACCTGCCGAATTTCAAACCATGTATGGCCAACCTAAGCCATATAGTAGATATAGTTGATCTAGTCAGGTATCTCCAGGTTTTTGTCCATAGTGTGTATCAAAAATGAGTGAGAGACTCCCCCCACCAGACACGTTTAATAGTTTGAACTGATAAACTTCACACTTCTTTTTTCTTTTTCGGGCCATTACAGATTGTAGAGAAATCTAACTTCCTGCAGCCAAAGCTCTTTAGATGTTTTGTGATTCTGGAAACTAGACTGAATAGTTTCAGAGTTCCAGAAGACTGAGCTCTTTCCCCATTTGCATAAAGCCGTTGGACTATTTCACACATGCTTTGTCAGTCTCAGGGAGAAGATTTGGCTCAGATGAGAGAAAAACAAAGGGGTTTCTTGCGAAACCTCGCTGAACTTCACCAAGTAAACCACCATCTACAGCTCTCTGATGCTACTTTTTATGACCGATCAATGGCGAGGACAAACCGAGAGAGGCAGATTTTTATGATGAGTCTAAGTTCCGTTCCTTCTGATTCATTAACAATGAAAATGACTCGAGTCGTTTCACTGCCCATAAGGGATCGCAGACTCGAGCTTGTAAAACCAACAGCGGCATTACCATCTGGGCTGCATTCTGCTGCGAAGTTCACAATAAAATACATTGCGAGCTGAGTTCCTGTTAGGGTTCGGCATATTAAGTTACGACGGAGCGTCACGTAGGAGCCTCAGAATTCTATAAAACCGTCGCAGTTCCAGGCTGGTATTCTCCGGTTTTCGAAATACTCCTTTCATCGGACGGGGGTGAGGGTTCACTACATTTGCATTAAGGAGGAATATTAAGTATTTGAATTGGCGACTAAGCCAGGTGTGAGCCGATATGTTCCTTAGGTGCAAACATTCCTAATTAACATGGGGCAGAGGTGTGCAGACAGGTGAATGGGGCAAAGGCAGGACAATTTTCAGCTTTTACCTTAAAGCCGTGGTCTCCAAACTTTTCAGTACGAGGACCGCATTATATATGTCACAAATATTCGCAGACTGAAAAAAAATCAGTTTAGTAAAGAGCTCCCACTTACATCAGGGTCCACTTTAGAGTTCCCCTTACAACAGGGTCCCTATCAGAGTTCCCCTTTAAATCAGGGTCCATATTCAAGTTCCCCTTACATCAGGATCCCTATCAGAGTTCCCCTTTAAATCAGGGGCCATTTCAAAGTTCCTCTTACATCATGATCCATATCAGAGTTCCCCTTACATCAGGGTTCCTATCAGAGTTCCCCCTTAAATCAGGGTCCATATTCAAGTTCCCCTTACATCAGGATCCCTATCAGAGTTCCCCTTTAAATCAGGGGCCATTTCAAAGTTCCTCTTACATCATGATCCATATCAGAGTTCTCTTACATCAGGATCCCTATCAGAGTTCTCTTACATTAGGGTTCCTATCAGAGTTCCCCTTACATCAGGATCCCTTTCAGAGTTCACCTTACATCAGGATCCCTATCAGAGCCCCCCCATAAATCAGGGTCCCCCCTTAAATCGGGGTCCATATCAGAGTTCTCTTACATCAGGATCCCTATCAGAGTTCTCTTACATCAGCGTCCCTCTCAGAGTTCCCCTTACATCAGGATTCCTTTCAGAGTTCTCCTTACATCAGGATCCATATCAGAGTTCCCCCTTAAATCAGGGTCCATATCAGAGTTCCCCCTTAAATCAGGGTCCATATCAGAGTTCTCTTACATCAGGATCCCTTTCAGAGTTCTCCTTACATCAGGATCCCTATCAGAGTCCCCCTTACATCAGGGTCCATATCAGAGTTCCCCCTTAAATCAGGGTCCATATCAGAGTTCCCCCTTAAATCAGGGTCCATATCAGAGTTCCCCCTTAAATCAGGGTCCATATCAGAGTTCTCTTACATCAGGATCCCTATCAGAGTTCCCCTTACATCAGTATCCCTTTCAGAGTTCTCCTTACAGTAGGATCCCTATCAGAGTCCCCCCCATAAATCAGGGTTCCCCCTTAAATCAGGGTCCATATCAGAGTTCTCTTACATTAGGATCCTTATTAGAGTTCCCCTTACATCAGGATCTCTATCAGAATTCCCCTTAAATCAGGGTCCATGTCAGAGTTACCCTTACATCAGGATCCCTTTCAGAGTTCTCCTTACATCAGGATCCCTTTCAGAGTTCTCCTTACATCAGGATCCCTTTCAGAGTTCTCCTTACATCAGGATCCATATCAGAATTCCCCTTACATGAGGATCCCTATTAGAGTTCCCCTTACTTTAGGATCCATGTCAGAGTTCCCCCTTAAATCAGGGTCCCCATCAAAGTCCTCCTTACATCAGAGCTCCACCTTACATCAGGGTCCTCATCAGAGTCTCCCCGGGTCCAGTATAAAAAAAAAAAAAAAATCTATTGATAATACTGTAAAAGTTGAAAATAGTCAGTATAAAAAAAAAAAAGAGAAGAAAAAAAGAAAGAAAGAAGCTGTTAATTGGAAATAAAATTGGGTGAAATTTCATTGACTGCCTGGATGAATAAATTCATTGTGCGATTCTTCACGGATCCAGTAAATCCGCGCTCGCGTTTTCTGGAAAATGGGTACATTTTGATTTGCCTGTTCTGCCAATTTGATTAGCTCGTCATTGGTGTCCTGTAATACTTATGTATATGCAATACCTAGCTATGACTGCAGGGAGTAAACAAAAAAAAAAAAAAACACACAAATAAAAAAAAATAAATAAAAAACACCAAACACAAAAAGCAATAAAAGTGATTTTTTTGTCCCCCATTTGGAATGGCTCTTTCTTGGCTCCGCAGTCTGTGGAAATCGGCTCTGGATGTTCTGGGAGAACATTTGAATTTCCAGAAGACTCGGGGAAGTTCAAGGAGAGTTGGCAAGTGGCTTCTGGCGGCTGCCAAGTTCCTCCGCTGGTGGTGAGCTGAACATGGCCGGGCTTTGTGCGCCTGTGTGGAGCGGGGAGATAATGGAGCTGAATATTACACGGGCGCTTGCCTCGAGTGCAGGCAGCAGATAACAACAGAGAGGGACTCAATGGTCTGACAGATGTTGTCCCAGGTTGATTAATCCCCTTATGCTGTGGTGGTGGGGGGGGTGGGTTTGGAAGGAAGGGCGGCCTCGTGGAATTGCCTAGGCTTTTAGCTTGCTGGCCTAGCTCCGTTTGTATATCTAAAGCCTGCGCACCGTGCAAAAACATCCTCTCCCATATTCATTTTGGATTTGGTAGAGAATGGCTAAAACCTGTGTCATTGCTGTGCGGAAGCAGTGGTCTCTCTGCATAGGTCTGCCACTCCCTTCCCTGCTGAGACAGACCTATACTATATTAATGTATTGGGACGCCTGCCTTTACACGCACATGAACTTTAAT
The DNA here is from genome assembly GCF_042186555.1 of Aquarana catesbeiana. Classification (NCBI taxonomy): domain Eukaryota; kingdom Metazoa; phylum Chordata; class Amphibia; order Anura; family Ranidae; genus Aquarana; species Aquarana catesbeiana. The sequence continues at coordinate 783,011,615 of NC_133325.1, read as the reverse complement.
GGCATCCCAGTCTTAGTCCGTAGGGTTCAATATTGAGTTGGCCCACCCTTTGCAGCTATAACAGCTTCAGCTCTTCTGGGAAGGCTGTCCACAAGGTTTAGGAGTGTGTCTATGGGAATGTTTGACCATTCTTCCAGAAGCGCATTGGTGAGGTCAGGCACTGATGTTGGACGAGAAGGTCAGGCTCGCAGTCTCCGCATTAATTCATCCCAAAGGTGTCCTATCAGTTTGGGGTCAGGACTCTGTGCAGGCCAGTCAAGTTCCTCCACCCCAAAATCGCTCATCCATGTCTTTATAGACCTTGCTTTGTGCACTGGTCCAAATCATTTGGTGGAGGGGGGATTATGGTGTGAGGTTGTTTTTCAGGGGTTGGGCTTGGCCCCTCAGTTCCAGTGAAGGGAATACCAAAGACATTTTGGACAATTTTATGCTCCCAACTTTGTGGGAACAGTTTGGGAATGGCCCCTTCCTGTTCCAACAGGACTGCGCACCAGTGCACAAAGCAAGGTCCATAAAGACATGGATGAGCGAGTTTGTCCTGCACAGAGTCCTGACCGCATCTAAACGAATGAAACGTAGCAGATTAATAATAATGAATAACAATGGTAATAATAAAGTGCACAAAGCAAGGTCCATATAGACATGGATGAGTGAGTTTGGGGTGGAGGAGCTTGACTGGCCTGCACAGAGTCCTGACCTCAACCTGATAGAACACCTTTGGGATGAATTAGAGCGGAGACTGCGAGCCAGGCCTTCTCGTCCAACATCAGTACCTGACCTCACAAATGCGCTTCTTGAAGAATGGTCAAACATTCCCATAGACACACTCCTAAACCTTGTGGACTGCCTTACCAGAAGAGTTGAAGCTGTTATAGCTGCAGTGGGTGGGCCAACTCAATATTGAACCCTACGGACTAATACTGGGATGCCATTAAAGTTCATGTGCGTGTAAAGGCAGGCGTCCCAATACTTTTGGTAATATAGTGCCCTTCTCTAAAAGCTCATACTCCTTGCTAATTGGAGAGCTATGGCTCTGAAGCATCAGGAAGGCATGTTGGACCTCTGCAAAGAGACCACTGCTTCCATGCAGATATGCTGACAGAGGACAGGCTTTTCTACACGGGCTGTTTTAGAAATAAAATTAAATGTATAGCATTGTAAGTCTATTGTTTTTTTTTTTTCTTTTCAAAGATTTTATTCAGATTTTTTTTCAAATAAAGAATGTACAAATAATGAAATTCATTGAATAGTACAGCCAGGGTACAATATCCAATAGTTTATACAAATACCGTATATACTCGAGTATAAGCTGACCCGAATATAAGCAGAGGCACCTAATTTTACCACAAAAAAATGGGAAAAACTTATTGACCCGAGTATAAGACGAGGGTGAGAAATGCACAGCTACTGTAAGTGGAAAAGAGGGTGAACAATGCCCATTTGCAGCCTCACTGTGCCCATTTGCAGCCTCACTGTGCCCATTTGCAGCCATACAGTAGGTTCCCCGAACTTCAAACTTGAAAGTTAAGGGTTCCTAGATGCCCCCTAGCTGCAGCCAAAATTTGGGGTCTCTGGACCCAAAGGGTCCCGAAATGACATAGCTGCAGATGGACACAATTGACTGACTTTGGGGCCCCGTATCTCGGGGGCCACTTGGTGCTAGGAACCCCAAATGTGGTGTGCAAACCCAGTGGAACTAGCACTACAACATATCCAAAGCTGGGGTTCCTAGCACCAAATGGCCCTGAGATACAGGGCCCCGAATTCACTTCGGAAACTTTTCTGCAGCAGAGAATGACATTTTCTGAACTGAATTTGGGGCCCCGTATCTCGGGGCCACTTGGTGTAAGGAATCCCAGCTTGGGATATGTTGTAGTGCTAGTTCCACTGGGTCTGCACGCCACATTTGGGGTTCCTAGCACCAAGTGGCCCCAAGATACAGGGACCCAAAATCGGTTCGGAAAATGTCATTCTCTGCTGCAGAAAAGTGATTGACTCGAGTTTAAGCCGAGGGGGGCATTTTCAGCACAAAAAAAATGTGCTGAAAAACTCGGCTTATACTCGAGTATATACGGTATATTGTAAACACGAAAAAATAAATAAATAAATAATGTACATCTATTGTTTTAATGCACATGGAATGTGTTTAGCTGATTTAAAGTAGGACTGCCCATCATCAATGCAGGCGAGAGTGCGTGTGGACAGGAAATGGCTGAAAAAAAGGCGGGAGGGGATCAGCGGCACTGAAATAGAAAAAGGCCGAAAATAAAAAAGCAAAAAATTTTAGTTTTTGTTTTTGGTACACAGTACTCAAAGCAGAACTCCGCGCAATACCAACAGGGTGAAAAATAAATAGCCCTTCACATAACAAAAATAAATACAATAACAAATAAATAAATTAAAAAAACAAATAAATACAATTAAAAATAAATAAAATAACAAATAAATAAAAAACAAATAAATACAATAACAAATAAATAAAAAAAACAAATAAATACAATTACAAATAAATAAAATAACAAATAAATAAAAAAAAACAAATAAATACAATTACAAATACATACAATTACAAATAAATAAAATAACAAATAAATTAAAAAAAACAAATAAATACAATTACAAATAAATAAAATAACAAAACTAGCTGTTGCTGCAATATTCAGCTTCAATATGGAGGTTTTCCTCACAATACTTTTATTCTGCCACTGGATGCCTTCAGTCTGATGGCCAGCAGCATTCAAACTACTTCCTCTGAGCTCAGACGAACCCGGACGAGGCCCCAACATGTGACTGGACAGTGAAAATAGAAGCAGCGCAGTCATGAGCTCATTCCTCAGTCACGTTGCTGTCTCCTCCTCTCAACGTGTTCCTTGTCAGCACATAAACTGATTGGTTCCTTGTGCCGCTTCTTTCTCTTACACTCCAGCCCCGTTGTATTGGGACTTATATAGGCTGATACCAGGTCATGTTCCGGTACTTACGCTGCTGCTCAATTGTGCAATACCAACACAGTAAAAGCACTCAATAGTGCCCCCCACAGCACTGTGAAGGCACTGTCATCAACAGCTCTGGTTACTTTTAGTGACAGTAGGTCCGATCACATGACCGTTGTGACAGCCAAACACATTCATCGCATAATTGGAAAGGCCCCGGCGCTATAACGCCCTTAAAGAGTCGGCTCCAACAAGCAGAAAAGGGTTAAAGAGCCTCTTTTTTTGTTTGTTTGCTCTTTATACCGATTTGCCAGATAAAAAAAAAGTCACAACATGAATCCTATTATCGTAAACGAACGAGTGCCCGCAATCAGCGACCCGTCCGGTCAAATCCTTCATTCAGGGGCTCGGTGGGACGTGGTGTTTTCCTGGGACGTGGCCAGAATTAGTTGTAAAATCTTATCAAGCCTGAAGGCTCTGGAGGAGAACTGGGATGGCAGTGCTGGACGGTCGGTCGGCTTGCTGCGGAAAAGGTCAGGACACTGGAGACCTTTTGCCGCGCGAAAATAAAATTCATTAAGTATCTTGTAAAACACTCCTGGGCCATTAACGGGAATCTCACGGCATAATATGAAGTCATACATCATTTCTGACACTCGAATTGCCCTATAAAGTCAATTTTTTATATCGGTGGAGGGCTGAGATTGGGGACTAGAAGGACGTTAACACACTCCAGGTTGAAGTTTTTCGAGCAGTTACAATGTCTCCTCTTCCCTCAATGTCTTTTAATCCGTGTGGTCATTCCCATCTCCAGCCAGGCAATGGCCATTTTCAGGAGTGGCCAGCCGTATTCCATAGAAAAGAATACACTGTTAAAAGTCTACAAAATAACTGGATACAATAGCATAGTTGCCAACTGTCCCGGATTTGATGGGATAGTCCTAGATCTTGGACCTCAGTCCTGAGGATGCTGTGTCCAGGGCTATGTCCCGGGATCAAGGCATAGCCATTTTTTGATTTACTATGCATATTCAGTAACTCAATAAGGTATTCATCATGGTTATGGGGGATGCACTTGGCCATAATTAGAGATGGGATTTGGATGGGGTCATGGTGGGACCTTCCAGTCAAAGGGCGATCCTCAGGTAGACTGTGGGTGGAGTTAACCATGCTCCAGGACCAGGACTAAAATGTGGCTACGCATGCAAACTGCCTGCATTTGTAATTCTGTCCGCCGACTTTAGTGATTCGTATACCTCTGCCAGACAGCAAAGCATGGTGGGTGACATCACCACTAGAGCTAAGGAATACAGTGGTGTCACCACCAAGCCCCCAGCCTGCTGATCCTTTAACCCTGCAGCCAGGGCTGGACTGGGACAAAAATTTGGCCCTGGACTTCACCCAGACTGGCCCACTTTGACAGGTCTCTCCCATGCCGGCTTGCCACCCAAGCCCCCCCCCCCCCCCCACCAGCTATTAGCCGTTCTACATTATTTCTCTTATAGGCAGTACCAGTGGGGAAGCTAGACATTATTTCACCTGGGGCAAAGAATCAGTTTGGTGCCCACCCCCCCAATGGAACAAGATTAGGCAGGAAAGTGAGGCCGCCCTCCTTCCAGATCGTATGATGAGCTTCTAAGTGTTGACTCCTGAGCATCATGTCTGTATTCAGGCGCTCTGCATAACTAGCCAGGGAGAGGAGGTGAGCACTGCGGGGGGGACAGAGGACTGGAGGGAGGCAGCGGTCCACTGTCACTGAAATCGGCCCACTGAGCCATCGGCCCACCGGGAAACTCCCTGTAGTCCCAATGGCCAGTACATGCCTGCCTGCAGCCTGCTGATCCTCCAAGTCCCCAACCTGCTGATGTTCCAAGTTCCCAGCCTGTTGATCCTCCAAGTCCCCAGCCTGTTGATCCTCCAAGCCTCCAGCCTGCTGATCCTTTAACCCTGCAGCCTGCTGATCCTCCAAGTCCCCAACCTGCTGATGTTCCAAGTTCCCAGCCTGTTGATCCTCCAAGACCCCAGCCTGTTGATCCTCCGAGTCCCCAGCCTGCTGATCCTCCAAGTCCCCAGCCTGCTGATCCTTTAACCCTGCAGCCTGTTGATCTTCCAAGCCCCCAGCCTGCTGATCCTCCAAGTCCCCAGCCTGTTGATCCTCCAAGTCCCCAGCTTGCTGAACCTCAAAGCCACCAGCCTCCTGATCTTCCAAGCCCCCAGCCTGCTGATCCTTCGTCACCGCAGCCTGCTGATCCTCCAAGTCCCCAGCCTGTTGATCCTCCAAGTCCCCCTGCTGATCCTTAAACCCTGCAGCCCGTTGATCCTCCAAGCCCCCAACCTGCTGATCCTCCAAGCCCCCAACCTGCTGATCCTCCAAGCCCCCAGCCTGCTGAACCTCAAAGCCACCAGCCTCCTGATCTTCCAAGCCCCCAGCCTGCTGATGCTTCATCACCGCAGCCTGCAGATCCTCCAAGCCCACAGCCTGTTGATCCTTCAACTCCGCAGCCTGCTGATCCTCCAAGTCCCCAGACTGCTGATCCTCCAAGCCCACAGCCTGCTGATCCTTCAAACCCACAGCCTGCTGATCCTCCAAGCCTCCAAACTGCTGATCCTCCAAGCCCCCAGACTGCTGATCCTCCAAGCTCCCAGTCTGCTAATCCTCCAGGCTCCCAGACTGCTGATCCTCCAAGCCCCCAGCCTGCTGATCCTCTGAGTCCCCAGCATGGTGATCCTTCAATCCCGCAGCCTGCTGATCCTCCAAGTCCCCAGCCTGTTGTTCCTCCCAGCCACCAGCCTGCTGATCCTGCAACACTGCAGCCTGCTGATCCTCCAAGCCCCCAGCCTCCTGATCCTCAAATGCCCCAGCCTGCTGATCCTCCAAGACCCCAGCCTGCTGATCCTCTAAACCGCAGCCTGCTGATCCTTCAACCCCGCAGCCTGCTGATCCTCCAAGCCCCCAGCCTGCTGATCCTCCAAACCCCACAGCCAGCTGATCCTTCAACCCCACAGCCTGCGGATCCTCCAAGCCCCCAGCCTGCTGATCCTCCAAACCCCACAGCCCGTTGATCCTCCAAGCCCCCAACCTGCTGATCCTCCAAGCCCCCAACCTGCTGATCCTCCAAGCCCCCAGCCTGCTGAACCTCAAAGCCACCAGCCTCCTGATCTTCCAAGCCCCCAGCCTGCTGATGCTTCATCACCGCAGCCTGCAGATCCTCCAAGCCCACAGCCTGTTGATCCTTCAACTCCGCAGCCTGCTGATCCTCCAAGTCCCCAGACTGCTGATCCTCCAAGCCCACAGCCTGCTGATCCTTCAAACCCACAGCCTGCTGATCCTCCAAGCCTCCAAACTGCTGATCCTCCAAGCCCCCAGACTGCTGATCCTCCAAGCTCCCAGTCTGCTGATCCTCCAGGCTCCCAGACTGCTGATCCTCCAAGCCCCCAGCCTGCTGATCCTCTGAGTCCCCAGCATGGTGATCCTTTAATCCCGCAGCCTGCTGATCCTCCAAGTCCCCAGCCTGTTGTTCCTCCCAGCCACCAGCCTGCTGATCCTGCAACACTGCAGCCTGCTGATCCTCCAAGCCCCCAGCCTCCTGATCCTCAAATGCCCCAGCCTGCTGATCCTCCAAGACCCCAGCCTGCTGATCCTCTAAACCGCAGCCTGCTGATCCTTCAACCCCGCAGCCTGCTGATCCTCCAAGCCCCCAGCCTGCTGATCCTCCAAACCCCACAGCCAGCTGATCCTTCAACCCCACAGCCTGCGGATCCTCCAAGCCCCCAGCCTGCTGATCCTCCAAACCCCACAGCCCGTTGATCCTCCAAGCCCCCAACCTGCTGATCCTCCAAGCCCCCAACCTGCTGATCCTCCAAGCCCCCAGCCTGCTGAACCTCAAAGCCACCAGCCTCCTGATCTTCCAAGCCCCCAGCCTGCTGATGCTTCATCACCGCAGCCTGCAGATCCTCCAAGCCCACAGCCTGTTGATCCTTCAACTCCGCAGCCTGCTGATCCTCCAAGTCCCCAGACTGCTGATCCTCCAAGCCCACAGCCTGCTGATCCTTCAAACCCACAGCCTGCTGATCCTCCAAGCCTCCAAACTGCTGATCCTCCAAGCCCCCAGACTGCTGATCCTCCAAGCTCCCAGTCTGCTGATCCTCCAGGCTCCCAGACTGCTGATCCTCCAAGCCCCCAGCCTGCTGATCCTCTGAGTCCCCAGCATGGTGATCCTTTAATCCCGCAGCCTGCTGATCCTCCAAGTCCCCAGCCTGTTGTTCCTCCCAGCCACCAGCCTGCTGATCCTGCAACACTGCAGCCTGCTGATCCTCCAAGCCCCCAGCCTCCTGATCCTCAAATGCCCCAGCCTCCTGATCCTCAAATGCCCCAGCCTGCTGATCCTCCAAGACCCCAGCCTGCTGATCCTCTAAACCGCAGCCTGCTGATCCTTCAACCCCGCAGCCTGCTGATCCTCCAAGCCCCCAGCCTGCTGATCCTCCAAACCCCACAGCCAGCTGATCCTTCAACCCCACAGCCTGCGGATCCTCCAAGCCCCCAGCCTGCTGATCCTCCAAACCCCACAGCCAGCTGATCCTTCAACCCCACAGCCTGCGGATCCTCCAAGCCCCCAGCCTGCTGATTGGACAAAGGAGGAGCTCGAACACAGTAATAGGTTACCAACTCTGCTCACTCTGCTCTTCCCTCCTGTCAGCAAGTTCCCTGTTAGCACAAGCAGGCAGAAGACCTTGGCTGTTAGTGCTAGTCTTGCATTGGAATGCAGCTGTAAAGGAGATGACAGGAGGGTTATATGTAGACAGATGTAGGTACTTGCATAAAATACATTTAAAGCCATGCTCCTCCCCAGAGGGACCCGACCTTGAGACCACCCTTTTCCAGCAATTTGTTATGCTTTTATTTTTTTACTTATCACATTCTGGTGTCTTCTGACCGGTCAGGTGACATGCTTGGTCATCTTCTGCCTTTTGTCGGCATTGGGCGGTCCTTAATAACTCAGAGGGCGGTGCTGACATGATGACATCAGTGCCACTCTCTGCATCAATACACTATGTGGTGTATTCATAAAAGATTGCATAGCTATCAGTCCATCAAAACTGCTGGTACATTCGTATGGGGCAAAGTCAAATGTTCTCCTTCTATTCCCTCTATGTTATCTAATCATACAAATAGAGCGGTTCCGGTGCCACTAGATGGAGATGATGATTAGAGGAAAAAAGTATTTATTTTCTATGGTCATCAGCTCCATCTAGTGGCCACAATGCAGTATTTTCCTGATTCAGAATGACTTGAATAATGAAATAGCATTCGATCTGTGGAGGAAATGTTCCTAGCTCTATCCTCATCTAGTGGCCACAATTTGGTATTTTTCTGATTCCCTCTATTTTTTCAAAGAATGAATAATATTCGACATGTACAGGAAAGTTGCAGAAGCTCCATTACCATCCAGTGGCCACAATGTGGTGTTTCCTGTTTTGCTCTATTTTTAAAGAACGAATAATATTCAACTTGTGCAGGAAAAGTGAATGGCTCCATCCCCCTCTAGTGGCCACAATGTGGTATTTTCCTGTTTCCTTCTATTTTTTTTTTTTTTTTAAGAATGAATGACATTTAGACCCGTAGAGGAAATTTGCATAGCTCCAACCTCATCTGGTTGCCACGATGTGGAATTCTCCTGATTCACTCTATTTTTTTTAGGAATGAATGACATGTGGCTTGCATTGGAAATGTACACAGCTCCATCATCATCTAGTGGCCACAATGTGGTATTTTCCTGTTTCACTCAATTTTTACAGTGCTATTCGCTCTGTAGAGGAAATATATAAAGAACATATCATTTTGCCCGGTTTTGCACAGCAGTTTCACTGTATAAATAGCTATGCAAACTACAAACTATACCTGAGTATATGAGTATAAAACGCAGTGTTCAGGGGGCGGGGCTATGACGCACTCACACGCAGGGTGTCACTCAAGCCCGCAGGCTGGGAAAGAGAGAAGCAGCACAAGCCAATTGTTTGCTTTCTTTTGCCAACAATGAGCATGCTGACAGTAGGGGGGGAGCAGAGTGAGAGATGAGCTCCTCGGTCTGCTGCTTCTTCTTTCACTGTCCAGTCACAGGCTGGGGGGAGGGGCAGGACCCTCTAACCTTACTTGACTGCAATAGAAAACAATCCAAAAAAACAGACTGCGATAGAGAAAAACCAGGACCTCTGCCTCTGCAGGGCAGGGCTATGCTGCGTAGCGGAGCTGTGTAAATCTCAGGACTGGATGAACAGAAATACAAATATGTATGGCCGTCTTCTCCTGGAGTTCAGCTTTGGCCAAAAAAGAAGTTTCGCTTTAAGAGTTGTCAGCGATGCATTTTGCATTTCAATTTTTTTAACCCTGCAGGCGCATCGCTGAGGAGACGCATTGTGCGGACGGAGATAAGTGGTGGGCCAAGCCGAGACCTCTACAAAATATTTGGCTGGGGGGCATTTGATGCCTCATCCCTCCTCCGCCCACCCTCTTTGGCATCTTCGTTTCCCCTCTCCTGAAAAGGCGGCTTGTACGATGACACAATGGCCGGCCCCGGGGACACAAAGCCTGGATTCAGGCAGCGCGGAGCCCTGTGAAGTCCCCTGTGAAAGGACGGCTCTGTTAGTATTCCTCCTCACTCCTCACCAACACAAGCAACTCCCCCCCCCCCCCCCCCCGGCTGCGGCCTCCCTTTGCCACCGCTATGGATCAGCGCCGGGCACGAGAAAAAGCATAACAGGACGACGCGGGGCCCTTCTCGTTTCACCGAGGCGCCTCTTAACGATCGAAGGGGAGCGCCATCAATTCTCATCTCCGCAACGGCAGGTTAACCAGGCAAATGCCAGATCTGTTCAATCACTGCTCCAGCAAAAGGTCAAGACATGGAACTGTCATCGTTCCCGAGAGAGCGAGGATGTGAAACGCGTTAGTAAAATGGACTGGAGTGGTGGATGTTTCCATGTGTTTAATACAGCCGGGGGGAGGGGTGTTAAATGAGGAACTTCTCTGTCTTTATACAGATTTGATACTACTGTAATGTGGGGCAGAGAGATCAGAAAGGGGAGCTGCAATAATCTGCATGATGGGGACACAGGGAGAAGTAAAAACCTGACAGAGGAGCTAACCTTACCCCACATCCAAAATGCATACAATCTTTTTTTAAACAAAATCTGTAATATGAAACTTCAGTCTTATGTGTATGGATACCCAATCGTTACTCATGTTATCTTCCCTCCTTCTATGTTTTCTTTCATTCCTTACTTCTCTCTATCTTTCCTTCTCTTTTTTTATTTTTTTCATTCCTTTTCTCTTTTCTTTCTTTCGTTTCGTTCTATCCTTCCTTCTTCAAAAATCTATCTATCTATCTATCTATCTATCTATCTATCTATCTATCTATCTATCTATCTATCTATCTATCTCTTTCTGTTCCACTATCTCTCTTTCTTTCAGTCTCACTATATCTCCATCATTTTTTTTCTCTTTCCATCTGTTTTCTTTTATCTTCATCTCTCTTCCTTTACCTTCCTTCCTTCCTTCCTTCCTTCCTTCCTTCCTTCCTTCCTTCCTTCCTTCCTTCCTTCCTTCCTTCCTTCCTTCCTTCCTTCCTTCCTTCCTTCCTTCCTTCCTTCCTTCCTTCCCCTCCTTCTCTCCCTTTCCTCTCTCTTTCTTCTCTATCTCTCTCTCCCTTCCTTTCCTCCCTTGCATTCTTCTCTCCCTTCCTTCTCTCCCATCGGTCCTTCCTGTCTTCCTTCTCTCCCTTCTTTCCTTTCCTTCCTTCTTTCCTTCCTTCCCTTCTGTCCTTCCTGTTTTCCTTCTCCCCCTTCCTTCCTCCCCCTCCCCCTTCCTTCTTCTCTTATTTTCTTTCTCTCCCTTCCCTTTCTCTTCCTTATCTCCCTCTCTTCTTTCCTTCTCTCCTTCCCTTCCTTCCTTTCTTCCCTTCCTTCCTTCCTTCCTTCTCCCCCTTCCCTCTCTCTCTCTTTTTTTTTCTCTCTCTCTCGCTTTCTTCTCTCCCATCCGTCCTTCCTGTCTTCCTTCCTTCCTTTCTTCATTCATTCCTTCTATTCTTTTCGTTCTCTCCCTTTCCTCTCTCTTCCTTCTCTCCCTCTCTTTCTTCCTTCTCTCCCTTCCTTCTCTCCATTCCTTCTTTCCTTCTCTCTCTTCCTTCCTTCTTTACCTTCCATTCCTTCCTTCTCTCCCTTCCCTTCCTTCATTCTCTCCCTTCCTTCCTTCTATCCCTCCCCTCTCTCTTTCTTCTCTCTCTCTCTCTTCCTTCCTTTCTCCCCCCTTTCTTCATTCCTTCC